>NW_028116404.1:0-131683 GCF_964273445.1 Streptopelia decaocto | reverse complement strand
AGGCAGAGTCACTATGATGGCACAGAGGCACAGCGTCTCCCGGAAGGGTCACTATGATGGCACAGAGGCACAGCGTCTCAGGCAGGGTCACTATGATGGCACAGAGGCACAGCGTCTCAGGCAGGGTCACTATGATGACACAGAGGCACAGCGTCTCCGGCAGGGTCACTATGATGTCACAGAGGCACAGCGTCTCCGGCAGGGTCACTATGATGGCACAGAGGCACAGCGTCTCCGACAGGGTCACTATGATGGCACAGAGGCACAGCGTCTCCGACAGGGTCACTATGATGGCACAGAGGCACAGAGTCTCAGGCAGGGTCACTATGGTGGCATAGAGGCACAGCGTCTCCAGGCAGGGTCACTATGGTGGCACAGAGGCACAGCGTCTCCGGCAGGGTCACTATGATGGCACAGAGGCACAGCGTCTCCGGCAGGGTCACTATGATGGCACAGAGGCACAGTGTCTCCGGCAGGGTGTCTATGGTGGCACAGAGGCACAGCGTCTCCAGGCAGGGTCACTATGATGGCGCAGAGGCACAGCGTCTCCGGCAGGGTCACTATGATGGCGCAGAGGCACAGCGTCTCCGGCAGGGTCACTATGACGGCACAGAGGCACAGCGTCTCCAGGCAGGGTCACTATGATGGCACAGAGGCACAGCGTCTCAGGCAGGGTCACTATGATAGCACAGAGGCACAGCGTCTCAGGCAGGGTCACTATAACGGCACAGTGGAACAGCGTCTCCAGGCAGGGTCACTATGATGGCACAGAGGCACAGCGTCTCTGGCAGGGTCTCTATGATGGCACAGAGGCACAGCGTCTCCGTCTCAGGCAGGGTCACTATGATGGCACAGAGGCACAGCGTCTCCGGCAGGGTCACTATGGTGGCACAGAGGCACAGCGTCTCAGGCAGGGTCACTATGATGGCACAGAGGCACAGCGTCTCCAGGCAGGGTCACTATGATGGCACAGAGGCAGAGCGTGTCAGACAGGGTCACTATGATGGCACAGAGGCACAGCGTCTCCGGCAGGGTCACTATGATGGCACAGAGGCACAGCGTCTCCAGGCAGGGTCACTATGATGGCACAGAGGCACAGCGTCTCCGGCAGGGTCACTATGGTGGCACAGAGGCACAGCATCTCCGGCAGGGTGACTATGGTGGCACAGAGGCACAGCGTCTCCGGCAGGGTCACTATGATGGCACAGAAGCACAGCGTCTCCAGGCCGGGTCACTATGATGGCACAGAGGCACAGCGTCTCCAGGCAGGGTCACTATGATGGCACGGAGACACAGCGTCTCCGGCAATGTCACTATGATGGCACAGAGGCACAGCGTCTCAGGCAGGGTCACTATGATGGCACAGAGGCACAGCGTCTCCAGGCAGGGTCACTATGATGGCACAGAGGCACAGCGTCTCAGGCAGGGTCACTATGGTGGCACAGAGGCACAGAGTCTCCAGGCAGGGTCACTATGATGGCACAGAGGCACAGCGTCTCCAGGAGGGTAAGTATGATGGCACAGAGGCACAGCGTCTCAGGCAGGGTCACTATGATGGCACAGAGGCACAGCGTCTCCAGGAGGGTAAGTATGATGGCACAGAGGCACAGCATCTCCGGCAGGGTCACTATGATGACAGAGAGGCACAGCGTCTCAGGCAGGGTCACTATGATGGCACAGAGGCACAGCGTCTCCAGGAGGGTAAGTATGATGTCACAGAAGCATAGCGTCTCAGGCAGGGTCACTCTGATGGCACAGAGGCACAGCGTCTCCGGCAGGGTCACTATGATGGCACAGAGGCACAGCGTCTCCGGCAGGGTCACTATGATGGCACAGAGGCACAGCGTCTCCAGGCAGGGTCACTATGATGGCACAGAGGCACAGCGTCTCCAGGCAGGGTCACTATGATGGCACAGAGGCACAGCGTCTCAGGCAGGGTCACTATGGTGGCACAGAGGCACAGCATCTCAGGCAGGGTCACTATGATGGCACAGAGGCACAGAGTCTGAGGCAGGGTCACTATGATGGCACAGAGGCACAGCGTATCCAGGCAGGGTCACTATGATGGCACAGAGGCACAGCGTCTCCGGCAGGGTCACTATGATGTCAGAGAGGCACAGTGTCTCCGGCAGGGTCTCTGTGATGGCACAGAGGCACAGCGTCTCCGACAGGGTCACTATGATGGCACAGAGGCACAGCGTCTCCGGCAGGGTCACTATGATGTCAGAGAGGCACAGCGTCTCAGGCAGGGTCACTATGATGGCACAGAGGCACAGCGTCTCAGGCAGGGTCACTATGATAGCACAGAGGCACAGCGGATTAGGCAGGGTCACTATGATGGCGCAGAGGCACAGTGCCTCCGGCAGGGTCACTATGATGGCACAGAGGCACAGCGTCTCCCGCAGGGTCACTATGATGGCACAGAGGCACAGCGTCTCAGGCAGGGTCACTATGATGGCACAGAGGCACAGCGTCTCCAGGCAGGGTCACTATGATGGCACAGAGGCACAGCGTCTCCAGGCAGGGTAAGTATGATGGCACAGAGGAACAGCGTCTCAGGCAGGGTCACTATGATGGCACAGAGGCACAGCGTCTCAGGCAGGGTCACTATGATGGCACAGAGGCAAAGCGTCTCAGGCAGGGTCACTATGATGGCACAGAGGCACAGCGTCTCCAGGCAGGGTAACTATGATGGCACAGAGGCACAGCGTGTCAGGCAGGGTCACTATGATGGCACAGAGGAACAGCGTCTCAGGCAGGGTCACTATGATGGCACAGAGGCACAGCGTCTCCGGCAGGGTCACTATGATGGCACAGAGGCACAGCGTCTCAGGCAGGGTCACTATGGTGGCACAGAGGCACAGCGTCTCCAGGCAGGGTCACTATGATGGCACAGAGGCACAGCGTCTCAGGCAGGATCACTATGGTGGCATAGAGGCACAGCGTCTCAGGCAGGGCTCACTATGATGGCACAGAGGCACAGCGTCTCAGGCAGGATCACTGTGATGGCACAGAGGCACAGCATCTCCGGCAGGGTCACTATGATGACAGAGAGGCACAGCGTCTCCGGCAGGGTCACTATGATGGCACAGAGGCACAGCGTCTCCGGCAGGGTCACTATGATGGCACAGAGGCACAGCGTCTCCAGGCAGGGTCACTATGATGGCACAGAGGCACAGCGTCTCCAGGCAGGGTCACTATGATGGCACAGAGGCACAGCGTCTCAGGCAGGGTCACTATGGTGGCACAGAGGCACAGCATCTCAGGCAGGGTCACTATGATGGCACAGAGGCACAGCGTCTGAGGCAGGGTCACTATGATGGCACAGAGGCACAGCGTATCCAGGCAGGGTCACTATGATGGCACAGAGGCACAGCGTCTCCGGCAGGGTCTCTATGATGGCACAGAGGCACAGCGTCTCCGACAGGGTCACTATGATGGCATAGAGGCACAGCGTCTCAGGCAGGGTCACTATGATCGCACAGAGCCACAGCGTCTCCAGGCAGGGTCACTATGATGGCACAGAGGCACAGCGTCTCCGGCAGGGTCACTATGATGGCACAGAGGCACACCGTCTCCGGCAGGGTCACTATGATGGCACAGAGGCAGAGCGTGTCAGGCAGGGTCACTATGATGGCACAGAGGCACAGCGCCTCCGGCAGGGTCACTATGATGGCGCAGAGGCACAGCGTCTCCCGCAGGGTCACTATGATGGCACAGAGGCACAGCGTCTCCGGCAGGGTCACTATGATGGCACAGAGGCACAGCGTCTCCAGGCAGGGTCACTATGATGGCACAGAGGCATAGCATGTCCGGCAGGGTCACTATGGTGGCACAGAGGCACAGAGTCTCCAGCAGGGTCACTATGATGGCACAGAAGCACAGCGTCTCAGGCAGGGTCACTATGATGGCAGAGAGGCACAGCGTCTCCGGGAGGGTCACTATGATGGCACAGAGGCACAGCGTCTCAGGCAGGGTCACTATGATGGCACAGAGGCACAGCGTCTCCGGCAGGGTCACTATGATGGCACAGAGGCACAGCGTCTCCAGGCAGGTTCACTATGATGGCACAGAGGAACAGCGTCTCAGGCAGGGTCACTATGATGGCACAGAGGCACAGCGTCTCAGGCAGGGTCGCTATGATGGCACAGAGGCACAGCGTCTCCGGCAGGGTCACTATGATGGCACAAAGTCACAGCGTCTCCGGCAGGGTTACTATGATGGCACAGAGGCACAGCGTCTCAGGCAGGGTCACTATGATGGCACAGAGGCACAGCGTCTCAGACAGGGTCACTATGATGTCACAGAGGCACAGCGTCTCCAGCAGGGTCACTATGATGGCACAGAGGCACAGCGTCTCAGGCAGGGTCACTGTGATGGCACAGAGGCACAGCGTCTCCAGGCAGGGTCACTATGATGGCACAGAGGCACAGAGTCTCCAGGCAGGGTCACTATGATGGCACAGAGGCACAGCGTCTCCAGCAGCGTAAGTATGATGGCACAGAGGCACAGCGTCTCAGACACGGTCACTATGATGGCACAAAGGCACAGCGTCTCCGGCAGGGTCACTATGATGGCACAGAGGCAAAGCGTCTCAGGCAGGGTCACTATGATGGCACAGAGGCACAGCGTCTCCAGGCAGGGTCACTATGATGGCACAGAGGCACAGAGTCTCCAGGCAGGGTCACTATGATGGCACAGAGGCACGGAGTCTCCAGGCAGGGTCACTATGATGGCACAGAGGCACAGCGTCTCCAGCAGGGTAAGTATGATGGCACAGAGGCACAGCGTCTCCAGGCAGGGTCACTATGGTGGCACAGAGGCACAGCGTCTCCAGGCAGGGTCACTATGATGGCACAGAGGCACAGCGTCTCAGGCAGGATCACTATGGTGGCACAGAGGCACAGCGTCTCAGGCAGGGCTCACTATGATGGCACAGATGCACAGCGTCTCAGGCTGGATCACTATGATGGCACAGAGGCACAGCATCACCGGCAGGGTCTCAATGATGGCACAGAGGCACAGCGTCTCCGACAGGGTCACTATGATGGCATAGAGGCACAGCGTCTCAGGCAGGGTCACTATGATCGCACAGAGCCACAGCGTCTCCAGGCAGGGTCACTATGATGGCACAGAGCCACAGCGTCTCACGCAGGGTCACTATGATGGCACAGAGGCACACCGTCTCCGGCAGGGTCACTATGATGGCACAGAGGCACAGCGGATCAGGCAGGGTCACTATGATGGCAGAGAGGCACAGCGTCTCCCGCAGGGTCACTATGATGGCACAGAGGCACAGCGTCTCAGGCAGGGTCACTATGATGGCACAGAGGCACAGCGTCTCCGGCAGGGTCACTATGATGGCACAGAGGCACAGCGTCTCAGGCAGGGTCACTATGATGGCACAGAGGCACAGCGTCTCCGGCAGGGTCACTATGATGGCACAGAGGCACAGCGTCTCCAGGCAGGGTCACTATGATGGCACAGAGGAACAGCGTCTCCGGCAGGGTCACTATGATGGCACAGAGGCACAGCGTCTCAGGCAGGGTCACTATGATGGCACAGAGGCACAGCGTCTCCAGGAAGGGTCACTATGATGGCACAGAGGCACAGCGTCTCCAGGCAGGGTCACTATAATGGCACAGAGGCACAGCGTCTCACTCAGGGTCACTATGATGGCACAGAGGCACAGCGTCTCCGGCAGGGTCACTATGATGGCACAGAGGCAGAGCGTCTTCAGGCCGGGTCACTATGATGGCACAGAGGCACAGCGTCTCCAGGCAGGGTCACTATGATGGCACAGAGGCACAGCGTCTCAGACAGGGTCACTATGATGTCACAGAGGCACAGCGTCTCCGGCAGGGTCACTATGATGGCACAGAGGCACAGCGTGTCAGGAAGGGTCACTATGATGGCACAGAGGCACAGCGTCTCCAGGCAGGGTCACTATGATGTCACAGAGGCACAGCGTCTCACGCAGGGTCACTATGATGTCACAGAGGCACAGCGTCTCACGCAGGGTCACTATGATGGCACAGAGGCACAGCACGTCAGGCAGGGTCACTATGATGGCACAGAGGCACAGCGTCTCCGGCAGGGTCACTATGATGGCACAGAGGCACAGCGCCTCCGGCAGGGTCACTATGATGGCACAGAGGCACAGCGTCTCTGGCAGGGTCACTATGATGGCACAGAGGCACAGCGTCTCCAGGCAGGGTCACTATGATGGCACAGAGGCACAGCATGTCCGGCAGGGTCACTATGGTGGCACAGAGGCACAGCGTCTCCGGCAGGGTCACTATGATGGCACAGAGGCACAGCGTCTCCAGGAAGGGTCACTATGATGGCACAGAGGCACAGCGTCTCCAGGAAGGGTCACTATGATGGCACAGAGGCACAGCGTCTCCAGGCAGGGTCACTATAATGGCACAGAGGGACAGCGTCTCCAGGCAGGGTCACTATGATGGCACAGAGGCACAGCGTCTCAGGCAGGGTCACTATGATGGCACAGAGGCACAGCGTCTCCGGCAGGGTCACTATGATGGCACAGAGGCACAGCGTCTCCAGGCAGGGTCACTATGATGGCACAGAGGCACAGCGTCTCCGGCAGGGTCACTATGATGGCACAGAGGCACAGCGTGTCAGGAAGGGTCACTATGACGGCACAGAGGCACAGCGTCTCCAGGCAGGGTCACTATAATGGCACAGAGGCACAGCGTCTCCAGGCAGGGTCACTATGATGGCACAGAGGCACAGCGTCTCCGGCAGGGTCACTATGATGGCACAGAGGCACAGCGTGTCAGGAAGGGTCACTATGATGGCACAGAGGCACAGCGTCTCCAGGCAGGGTCACTATGATGTCACAGAGGCACAGCGTCTCAGGCAGGGTCACTATGATGTCACAGAGGCACAGCGTCTCACGCAGGGTCACTATGATGGCACAGAGGCACAGCGTGTCAGGCAGGGTCACTATGATGGCACAGAGGCAGAGCGTCTCTGGCAGGGTCACTATGATGGCACAGAGGCACAGCGTCTCTGGCAGGGTCACTATGATGGCACAGAGGCACAGCGTCTCCGGCAGGGTCACTATGGTGGCACAGAGTCAAAGCGTCTCAGGCAGGGTTACTATGATGGCACAGAGGCACAGCGTCTCCAGGCAGGGTCACTATGATGGCACAGAGGCACAGCGTCTCTGGCAGGGTCACTATGATGGCACAGAGGCACAGCGTCTCCAGCCAGGGTCACTATGATGGCACAGAGGCACAGCGTCTCCGGCAGGGTCACTATGATGGCACAGAGGCACAGCGTCTCCAGGCAGGGTCACTATGATGGCACAGAGGCACAGCATGTCCGGCAGGGTCACTATGGTGGCACAGAGGCACAGCGTCTCAGGCAGGGTCACTATGATGGCACAGAGGCACAGCGTCTCTGGCAGGGTCACTATGATGGCACAGAGGCACAGCATGTCCGGCAGGGTCACTATGATGGCACAGAGGCACAGCGCCTCCGGCAGGGTCACTATGATGGCACAGAGGCACAGCGTCTCTGGCAGGGTCACTATGATGGCACAGAGGCACAGCGTCTCCAGCCAGGGTCACTATGATGGCACAGAGGCACAGCGTCTCCGGCAGGGTCACTATGATGGCACAGAGGCACAGCGTCTCCAGGCAGGGTCACTATGATGGCACAGAGGCACAGCATGTCCGGCAGGGTCACTATGGTGGCACAGAGGCACAGCGTCTCAGGCAGGGTCACTATGATGGCACAGAGGCACAGCGTCTCCAGGAAGGGTCACTATGATGGCACAGAGGCACAGCGTCTCCAGGCAGGGTCACTATAATGGCACAGAGGCACAGCGTCTCCAGGCAGGGTCACTATGATGGCACAGAGGCACAGCGTCTCAGGCAGGGTCACTATGATGGCACAGAGGCACAGCGTCTCCGGCAGGGTCACTATGATGGCACAGAGGCACAGCGTCTCCAGGCAGGGTCACTATGATGGCACAGAGGAACAGCGTCTCCGGCAGGGTCACTATGATGGCACAGAGGCAGAGCGTCTCCGGCAGGGTCACTATGATGGCACAGAGGCACAGCGTCTCCAGGCAGGGTCACTATGATGGCACAGAGGCACAGCGTCTCCGGCAGGGTCACTATGATGGCACAGAGGCACAGCGTCTCCAGGCAGGGTCACTATGATGGCACAGAGGAACAGCGTCTCCGGCAGGGTCACTATGATGGCACAGAGGCACAGCGTCTCTGGCAGGGTCACTATGATGGCACAGAGGCACAGCGTCTCCGGCAGGGTCACTATGGTGGCACAGAGTCAAAGCGTCTCAGGCAGGGTCACTATGATGGCACAGAGGCACAGCGGATCAGGCAGGGTCACTATGATGGCACAGAGGCACAGCGCCTCCGGCAGGGTCACTATGATGGCACAGAGGCACAGCGTCTCTGGCAGGGTCACTATGATGGCACAGAGGCACAGCGTCTCCAGGCAGGGTCACTATGATGGCACAGAGGCACAGCGTCTCAGGCAGGGTCACTATGATGGCACAGAGGCACAGCGTCTCCAGGAAGGGTCACTATGATGGCACAGAGGCACAGCGTCTCAGGCAGGGTCACTATGATGGCACAGAGGCACAGCGTCTCCGGCAGGGTCACTATGATGGCACAGAGGCACAGCGTCTCCAGGCAGGGTCACTATGATGGCACAGAGGCATAGCGTCTCAGGCAGGGTCACTATGATGGCACAGAGGCACAGCGTCTCAGGCAGGGTCACTATGATGGCACAGAGGCACAGCGTCTCCGGCAGGGTCACTATGATGGCACAGAGGCACAGCGTCTCCAGGCAGGGTCACTATGATGGCACAGAGGCACAGCGTCTCCGGCAGGGTCACTATGATGGCACAGAGGCACAGCGTCTCCGGCAGGGTCACTATGATGGCACAGAGGCACAGCGTCTCCAGGCAGGGTCACTATGATGGCACAGAGGCACAGCGTCTCCGGCAGGGTCACTATGATGGCACAGAGGCACAGCGTCTCCAGGCAGGGTCACTATGATGGCACAGAGGCACAGCGTCTCAGGCAGGGTCACTATGATGGCACAGAGGCACAGCGTCTCCGGCAGGTTCACTATGATGGCACAGAGGCACAGCGTCTCCAGGCAGGGTCACTATGATGGCACAGAGGAACAGCGTCTCCGGCAGGGTCACTATGATGGCACAGAGGCACAGCGTCTCAGGCAGGGTCACTATGATGGCACAGAGGCAGAGCGTCTTCAGGCCGGGTCACTATGATGGCACAGAGGCACAGCGTCTCCAGGCAGGGTCACTATGATGGCACAGAGGCACAGCGTCTCAGGCAGGGTCACTATGATGGCACAGAGGCACAGCGTCTCAGGCATGGTCACTATGATGGCACAGAGGCACAGCGTCTCCAGGCAGGGTCACTATGATGGCACAGAGACACAGCGTCTCCAGGCAGGGTCACTATAATGGCACAGAGGCACATCGTCTCCAGTCAGGGTCACTATGATGGAGCAGAGGCACAGCAACTCAGGAAGGGTCACTATGACGGCACAGAGGCACAGCGTCTCAGGCAGGGTCACTATGATGGCACAGAGGCACAGCGTCTCAGGCAGGGTCACTATGATAGCACAGAGGCACAGCGTCTCATGCAGGGTTACTATAATGGCACAGTGGAACAGCGTCTCCAGGCTGGGTCACTATGATGGCACAGAGGCACAGCATCTCACGCAGGGTCACTATGATGGCACAGAAGCATAGCGTCTCAGGCAGGGTCACTATGGTGGCACAGAGGCACAGGGTCTCAGGCAGGGTCACTATGATGGCACAGAGGCACAGCGTCTCCGGCAGGGTCACTATGATGGCACAGAGGCACAGCGTCTCACGCAGGGTCACTATGATGGCACAGAGGCACAGCGTCTCTGGCAGGGTCACTATGATGGCACAGAGGCACAGCGTCTCCGGCAGGGTCACTATGATGGCACAGAGGCACAGCGCCTCCGGCAGGGTCACTATGATGGCACAGAGGCACAGCGTCTCCAGGCAGGGTCACTATGATGGCACAGAGGCACAGCGTCTCAGACAGGGTCACTATGATGGCAC
Organism: Streptopelia decaocto; assembly: GCF_964273445.1. Taxonomy (NCBI): domain Eukaryota; kingdom Metazoa; phylum Chordata; class Aves; order Columbiformes; family Columbidae; genus Streptopelia; species Streptopelia decaocto. The sequence goes on along the minus strand of NW_028116404.1, from coordinate 121,557 downwards.
AGAGGCACAGCGTCTCCAGGCAGGGTCACTATGATGGCACAGAGGCACAGCGTCTCAGACAGGGTCACTATGATGGCACAGAGGCACAGCGTCTCCAGCAGGGCCACTATGATGGCACAGAGGCACAGCGTCTCAGGCAGGGTCACTATGATGGCACAGAGGCACAGCGTCTCTAGGCAGGGTCACTATGATGGCACAGAGGCACAGCGTCTCAGGCAGGGTCACTATGATGGCACAGAGGCACAGTGTCTCATGCAGGGTCACTATGATGGCACAGAGGCACAGCGTCTCCAGGAAGGGTCACTATGATGGCACAGAGGCACAGCGTCTCCAGGCAGGGTCACTATGATGGCACAGACGCACAGCGTCTCTAGGCAGGGTCACTATGATGGCACAGAGGCACAGCGTCTCCGGCAGGGTCACTATGATGGCACAGAGGCACAGCGTCTCAGGCAGGGTCACTATGATGGCACAGAGGCACAGCGTCTCCAGGAAGGGTCACTATGATGGCACAGAGGCACAGCGTCTCCAGGCAGGGTCACTATAATGGCACAGAGGCACAGCGTCTCCAGGCAGGGTCACTATGATGGCACAGAGGCACAGCGTCTCCGGCAGGGTTACTATGATGGCACAGAGGCACAGCGTGTCAGGAAGGGTCACTATGATGGCACAGAGGCACAGCGTCTCCAGGCAGGGTCACTATGATGGCGCAGAGGCACAGCGTCTCAGGCAGGGTCACTATGATGTCACAGAGGCACAGCGTCTCACGCAGGGTCACTATGATGGCACAGAGGCACAGCGTGTCAGGCAGGGTCACTATGATGGCACAGAGGCACAGCGTCTCTGGCAGGGTCACTATGATGGCACAGAGGCACAGCGTCTCCGGCAGGGTCACTATGGTGGCACAGAGTCAAAGCGTCTCAGGCAGGGTCACTATGATGGCACAGAGGCACAGCGGATAAGGCAGGGTCACTATGATGGCACAGAGGCACAGCGTCTCAGGCAGGGTCACTATGATGGCACAGAGGCATAGCGTCTCAGGCAGGGTCACTATGATGGCACAGAGGCACAGCGTCTCAGGCAGGGTCACTATGATGGCACAGAGGCACAGCGTCTCCAGGCAGGGTCACTATGATGGCACAGAGGCACAGCGTCTCCGGCAGGGTCACTATGATGGCACAGAGGCACAGCGTCTCCGGCAGGGTCACTATGATGGCACAGAGGCACAGCGTCTCCAGGCAGGGTCACTATGATGGCACAGAGGCACAGCGTCTCAGGCAGGGTCACTATGATGGCACAGAGGCACAGCGTCTCCGGCAGGGTCACTATGATGGCACAGAGGCACAGCGTCTCCAGGCAGGGTCACTATGATGGCACAGAGGAACAGCGTCTCCGGCAGGGTCACTATGATGGCACAGAGGCACAGCGTCTCAGGCAGGGTCACTATGATGGCACAGAGGCACAGCGTCTCCAGGAAGGGTCACTATGATGGCACAGAGGCACAGCGTCTCCAGGCAGGGTCACTATAATGGCACAGAGGCACAGCGTCTCCGGCAGGGTCACTATGATGGCACAGAGGCAGAGCGTCTTCAGGCCGGGTCACTATGATGGCACAGAGGCACAGCGTCTCCAGGCAGGGTCACTATGATGGCACAGAGGCACAGCGTCTCCGGCAGGGTCACTATGATGGAGCAGAGGCACAGCATCTCAGGAAGGGTCACTATGACGGCACAGAGGCACAGCGTCTCCAGGCAGGGTCACTATGATGGCGCAGAGGCACAGCGTGTCAGGCAGGGTCACTATGATAGCACAGAGGCACAGCGTCTCATGCAGGGTTACTATAATGGCACAGTGGAACAGCGTCTCCAGGCTGGGTCACTATGATGGCACAGAGGCACAGCATCTCACGCAGGGTCACTATGATGGCACAGAAGCACAGCGTCTCAGGCAGGGTCACTATGGTGGCACAGAGGCACAGGGTCTCAGGCAGGGTCACTATGATGGCACAGAGGCACAGCGTCTCCGGCAGGGTCACTATGATGGCACAGAGGCACAGCGTCTCACTCAGGGTCACTATGATGGCACAGAGGCACAGCGTGTCAGGCAGGGTCACTATGATGGCACAGAGGCACAGCGTCTCCGGCAGGGTCACTATGATGGCACAGAGGCACAGCGCCTCCGGCAGGGTCACTATGATGGCACAGAGGAACAGCGTCTCAGGCAGGGTCACTATGATGGCACAGAGGCACAGCGTCTCCAGGCAGGGTCACTATGATGGCACAGAGGCACAGCGTCTCAGGCAGGGTCACTATGATGGCACAGAGGCACAGCGTCTCTAGGCAGGGTCACTATGATGGCACAGAGGCACAGCGTCTCAGGCAGGGTCACTATGATGGCACAGAGGCACAGCGTCTCTAGGCAGGGTCACTATGGTGGCACAGAGGCACAGCGTCTCCGGCAGGGTCACTATGATGGCACAGAGGCACAGTGTCTCATGCAGGGTCACTATGATGGCACAGAGGCACAGCGTCTCCAGGAAGGGTCACTATGATGGCACAGAGGCACAGCGTCTCCAGGCAGGGTCACTATGATGGCACAGACGCACAGCGTCTCTAGGCAGGGTCACTATGATGGCACAGACGCACAGCGTCTCTAGGCAGGGTCACTATGATGGCACAGAGGCACAGCGTCTCCAGGCAAGGTCACTATGATGGCACAGAGGCACAGCGTCTCAGGCAGGGTCACTATGATGGCACAGAGGAACAGCGTCTCAGGCAGGGTCACTATGATGACACAGAGGCACAGCGTCTCCAGGCAGGGTCATTATGATGGCACAGAGGCACAGCGTCTCCAGGCAGGGTCACTATGATGGCACAGAGGCACCGCGTCTCAGGCAGCGTCACTGTAATGGCACAGAGGCACAGCGTCTCCAGGCAGGGTCACTATGATGGCACAGAGGCACAGCGTCTCAGGCAGCGTCACTATAATGGCACAGAGGCACAGCGTCTCAGGCAGGGACACTATGATGGCACAGAGGCATAGCGTCTCTAGGCAGGGTCACTATGATGGCACAGAGGCACAGCGTCTCCGGCAGGGTCACTATGATGGCACACAGGCACAGCGTCTCCGGCAGGGTGACTATGATGGCACAGAGGCACAGCGTCTCAGGCAGGGTAACTATGACAGCACAGAGGCACACCGTCTCAGGCAGGGTCACTATGATGGCACAGAGGTAGAGCGTCTCAGGCAGGGTCACTATGATGGCACAGAGGCACAGCGTCTCAGACAGGGTCACTATGATGGCACAGAGGCACAGCGTCTCAGGCAGGGTCACTATGATGGCACAGAGGCACAGCGTCTCCAGGCAGGGTCACTATGATGGCACAGAGGCACAGCGTCTCTGGCAGGGTCACTATGATGGCACAGAGGCACAGCGTCTCATGCAGGGTCACTATGATGGAACAGAGGCACAGCGTCTCCAGGCAGGGTCACTATGATGGCACAGAGGCACAGCGTCTCAGGCAGGGTCATTATTATGGCGCAGAGGCACAGCGTCTCCAGGCAGGGTCACTATGATGGCACAGAGGCACAGCGTCTCCGGCAGGGCCGCTATGATGGCACAGAGGCACAGCGTCTCAGGCAGGGTCACTATGATGGCACAGAGGCACAGCGTCTCCGGCAGGGTCACTATGATGGCGCAGAGGCACAGCGTCTCAGGCAGGGTCACTATGATGGCACAGAGGCACAGCGTCTCACTCAGGGTCACTATGATGGCACAGAGGCACAGCGTCTCCGGCAGGGTCACTATGATGGCACAGAGGCACAGCGTCTCAGGCAGGGTCACTATGATGGCACAGAGGCATAGCGTCTCTAGGCAGGGTCACTATGATGGCAGAGAGGCACAGCGTCTCAAGCAGGGTCACTATGATGGCACAGAGGCACAGCATCTCAGGCACGGTCACTATGATGGCACAGAGGCACAGCGTCTCAGGCAGGTTCACTATGACGGCACAGAGGCACAGCGTCTCAGGCTGGGTCACTATGATGGCACAGAGGCACAGCGTCTCCGGCAGGGTGACTATGATTGCACAGAGGCACAGCGTCTCAGGCAGGGTCACTATGATGGCACAGAGGCACAGCGTCTCAGGCAGGGTCACTATGATGGCACAGAGGCACAGCGTCTCCAGGCAGGGTCACTATGATGGCACAGAGGCACAGCGTCTCCAGGCAGGGTCACTATGATGGCACAGAGGCAGAGCGTTTCAGGCAGGCTCACTATGATGGCACAGAGGCACAGCGTCTCAGGAAGGGCCACTATGATGGCACAGAGGCACAGCGTCTCAAGCAGGGTCACTATGATGGCACAGAGGCACAGCGTCTCCGGCAGGGCCACTATGATGGTACAGAGGCACAGCGTCTCAGACAGGGTCACTATGATGGCACAGAGGCACAGCGTCTCAGGAAGGGCCACTATGATGGCACAGAGGCAGAGCGTCTCCAGGCAGGGTCACTATGATGGCACAGAGGCACAGTGTCTCAGGCAGGGTCACTATGATGGCACAGAGGCACAGCGTCTCCAGGCAGGGTCACTATGATGGCACAGAGGCACAGCGTCTCAGGCAGGGTCACTATGATGGCACAGAGGCACAGCGTCTCCGGCAGGGTGACTATGATTGCACAGAGGCACAGCGTCTCAGGCACGGTCACTATGACGGGACAGGGGCACAGCGTCTCAGGCAGGGTTCCTATGATGGCACAGAGGCACAGCGTCTCCAGGCAGGGTCACTATGATGGCACAGAGGCACAGCGTTTCAGGCAGGCTCACTATGATGGCACAGAGGCACAGCGTCTCAGGAAGGGCCACTATGATGGCACAGAGGCACAGCGTCTCAAGCAGGGTCACTATGATGGCACAGAGGCACAGCGTCTCTGGCAGGGTCACTATGATGGCACAGAGGCACAGCGTCTCAGGCAGGGACACTACGATGGCACAGAGGCACAGCGTCTCAATCAGGGTCACTATGATGGCACAGAGGCACAGCGTCTCAAGCAGGGTCACTATGATGGCACAGAGGCACAGCGTCTCCGGCAGGGTGACTATGATGGCACAGAGGCACAGCGTCTCAGACAGGGTCACTATGATGGCACAGAGGCACAGCGTCTCAGACAGGGTCACTATGATCGCACAGAGGCACAGCGTCTCAGGCAGGGTCACTATGACGGCACAGAGGCACACCGTCTCAGGCTGGGTCACTATGATGGCACAGAGGCACAGCGTCTCAGGCAGGCTCACTATGATGGCACAGAGGCACAGCGTCTCAGGCAGGGTCACTATGATGGCACAGAGGAACAGCGTCTCAGGCAGGGTCACTATGATGGCACAGAGGCACAGCGTCTCCGGCAGGTCCACTATGATGGCACAGAGGCAGAGCGTCTCCAGGCAGGATCACTATGATGGCACAGAGGCAGAGCGTGTCAGGCAGGGTCACTATGATGGCACAGAGGCACAGCGTCTCAGGCAGGGTCACTATGATGGCACAGAGGCACAGCATCTCAGGCAGGGTCACTATGATGGCACAGAGGCACAGCATCTCAGACAGGGTCACTATGATAGCACAGAGGCACAGCATCTCAGGCAGGGTCACTATGATGTCACAGAGGCACAGCGTCTCATGCAGGGTCACTATGATGGCACAGAGGCACAGCGTCTCTGGCAGGGTCACTATGATGGCACAGAGGCACAGCATCTCAGGCAGGGTCACTATGATGGCACAGAGGCACAGCGTCTCAGGCAGGGTCACTATGATGGCACAGAGGCACAGCATCTCAGGCAGGGTCACTATGATGGCACAGAGGCACAGCGTCTCTGGCAGGGTCACTATGATGGCACAGAGGCACAGCATCTCAGGCAGGGTCACTATGATGGCACAGAGGCACAGCGTCTCAGGCAGGGTCATTATGATGGCACAGAGAAACAGGGTCTCCAGGCAGGGTCACTATGATGGCACAGAGGCACAGCGTCTGAGGCAGGGTCGGTGTGATGGCACAGAGGCACAGCGTCTCATGCAGGGTCACTATGATGGCACAGAGGCACAGCGTCTCAGGCAGGGTCACTATGATGGCACAGAGGCAGAGCGTCTCCAGGCAGGGTCACTATGATGGCACAGAGGCACAGCGTCTCAGGCAGGGTCATTATTATGGCGCAGAGGCACAGCGTCTCATGCAGGGTCACTATGATGGCACAGAGGCACAGCGTCTCCGGCAGGGCCGCTATGATGGCACAGAGGCACAGCGTCTCAGGCAGGGTCACTATGATGGCACAGAGGCACAGCGTCTCAGGCAGGGACACTACGATGGCACAGAGGCACAGCGTCTCAAGCAGGGTCACTATGATGGCACAGAGGCACAGCGTCTCCGGCAGGGTCACTATGATGGCACAGAGGCACAGCGTCTCCGGCAGGGTGACTATGATGGCACAGAGGCATAGCGTCTCAGGCAGGGTCACTATGACGGCACAGAGGCACACCGTCTCAGGCTGGGTCACTATGATGGCACAGAGGCACAGCGTCTCAGGCAGGGACACTACGATGGCACAGAGGCACAGCGTCTCAAGCAGGGTCACTATGATGGCACAGAGGCACAGCGTCTCCGGCAGGGCCACTATGATGGCACAGAGGCACAGCGTCTCATACGGGGTCACTATGATGGCACAGAGGCACAGCGTCTCATGCAGGGTCACTATGATGGCACAGAGGCACAGCGTCTCTGGCAGGGTCACTATGATGGCACAGAGGCACAGCGTCTCCAGGCAGGGTCACTATGATGGCACAGAGGCACAGCGTCTCAGGCAGGGTCATTATGATGGCACAGAGAAACAGGGTCTCCAGGCAGGGTCACTATGATGGCACAGAGGCACAGCGTCTGAGGCAGGGTCGGTATGATGGCACAGAGGCACAGCGTCTCATGCAGGGTCACTATGATGGCACAGAGGCACAGCGTCTCAGGCAGGGTCACTCTGATGGCACAGAGGCACAGCGTCTCCAGGCAGGGTCACTATGATGGCACAGAGGCACAGCGTCTCCGGCAGGGCCGCTATGATGGCACAGAGGCACAGCGTCTCAGGCAGGGTCACTATGATGGCACAGAGGCACAGCGTCTCCGGCAGGGTCACTATGATGGCGCAGAGGCACAGCGTCTCAGGCAGGGTCACTATGATGGCACAGAGGCACAGCGTCTCCGGCAGGGTCACTATGATGGCACAGAGGCACAGTGTCTCAGGCAGGGTCACTATGATGGCACAGAGGCACAGCGTCTCACTCAGGGTCACTATGATGGCACAGAGGCACAGCGTCTCCGGCAGGGTCACTATGATGGCACAGAGGCACAGTGTCTCAGGCAGGGTCACTATGATGGCACAGAGGCATAGCGTCTCTAGGCAGGGTCACTATGATGGCAGAGAGGCACAGCGTCTCAAGCAGGGTCACTATGATGGCACAGAGGCACAGCATCTCAGGCAGGGTCACTATGATGGCACAGAGGCACAGCGTCTCAGGCAGGTTCACTATGACGGCACAGAGGCACAGCGTCTCAGGCTGGGTCACTATGATGGCACAGAGGCACAGCGTCTCAGGCAGGGTCACTATGATGGCACAGAGGCACAGCGTCTCCGGCAGGGTGACTATGATTGCACAGAGGCACAGCGTCTCAGGCAGGGTCACTATGATGGCACAGAGGCACAGCGTCTGCAGGCAGGGTCACTATGATGGCACAGAGGCACAGCGTTTCAGGCAGGCTCACTATGATGGCACAGAGGCACAGCGTCTCAGGAAGGGCCACTATGATGGCACAGAGGCACAGCGTCTCCAGGCAGGGTCACTATGATGGCACAGAGGCACAGCGTCTCCAGGCAGGGTCACTATGATGGCACAGAGGCACAGCGTTTCAGGCAGGCTCACTATGATGGCACAGAGGCACAGCGTCTCAGGAAGGGCCACTATGATGGCACAGAGGCACAGCGTCTCAAGCAGGGTCACTATGATGGCACAGAGGCACAGCGTCTCCGGCAGGGCCACTATGATGGTACAGAGGCACAGCGTCTCAGACAGGGTCACTATGATGGCACAGAGGCACAGCGTCTCAGGAAGGGCCACTATGATGGCACAGAGGCAGAGCGTCTCCAGGCAGGGTCACTATGATGGCACAGAGGCACAGTGTCTCAGGCAGGGTCACTATGATGGCACAGAGGCACAGCGTCTCTAGGCAGGGTCACTATGATGGCACAGAGGCACAGCGTCTCAGGCAGGGTCACTATGATGGCACAGAGGCACAGCGTCTCAGGCAGGGTCACTATGATGGCACAGAGGCACAGCGTCTCAGGCAGGGTCACTATGATGGCACAGAGGCACAGCGTCTCCAGGCAGGGTCACTATGATGGGACAGAGGCACAGCGTCTCAGGCAGGCTCACTATGATGGCACAGAGGCACAGCGTCTCCAGGCAGGGTCACTATGATGGCACAGAGGCAGAGCGTCTCCAGGCAGGGTCACTATGATGGCACAGATGCACAGTGTCTCAGGCAGGGTCACTATGATGGCACAGAGGCACAGCATCTCTAGGCAGGGTCACTATGATGGCACAGAGGCACAGCGTCTCAGGCAGGGTCACTATGATGGCACAGAGGCAGAGCGTCTCAGGCAGGGTCACTATGATGGCACAGAGGCACAGCGTCTCCAGGCAGGGTCACTATGATGGCACAGAGGCACAGCGTCTCCAGGCAGGGTCACTATGATGGCACAGAGGCACAGCGTCTCAGGCAGGGTCACTATGAAGGCACAGAGGCACAGCGTCTCCAGGCAGGGTCACTATGATGGCACAGAGCCACAGCCCCACATCGCCACAGCGCCATAGCGCCACAGTCAAAGGGTCTCAGTCATACTCACAGCATCACAAAGTCACAGACTCACAGAGTCAGAGTCACATATACACTTAGACACAGAGTCAGAGTCACAGTCACAAAGTCGCAGTAACAGTCACAGGGTCACAGTCACCGTGTCACATTGTCATAGACAGACAGTGTCACAGTGACAGTCTCGTTCAGAGTCACAGAGTCACAGAGTCACAGAGTCACAGTCAGTCACAGCGTCACAGAATCAGCGTCCCAGCGTCAGAGCCACAGCGTCAGAGCCACAGCGTCAGAGTCACTGTGTCACACTGTCACAGAGTCATAGAGACATAGTGTCACATAATCACAGTTTCACAGTCACAGGGTTACTATGTCACAGAGTCTCAGTGTGACAGTCAAGATGTCAGAGTCACAGGGTTGTCACAGGGTCATCACAGGGTCGTCACAGGGTCTGATTTATAGTTACAGAGCCACAGAATCACAGTGACAGTCACATATTCACAGACTCACAGTCACAGTGTCACAGAGTCACAGAATTACAGTGACAGTCACAGAGTCACAGTCAAAGTGTCACAGTGTCACAGAGTCATAGAGACACAGTGTCACAGTCAAAGTGTCTCAGTCACAATCACAGTGTCACAAAGACACAGTCACAGTCACAGAATCACAAAGACACAGAGTCACAGTCACTGTGTCACAGTGTCACAGAGAGACAGTGTCACAGTGTCGAGGGTTAAGATTGCAGGGTGACAATAAAACCCTGGCAGATGTATTGTTAACCTCCTCTCCCCCCTTCCCACTAAGGACAGGCGATCGGGAGGGAAAGAAGAACAGAGAGAAGAGAGTTGGAAAAGTTAAAGATGTTTTACTAATGCTACTAATAAGAATAGAGAAAATAATACAAAATATACAAAACCAATCTTGAAAGTCTCAGCAACTGCAGAGCCGGCACCCAAAGTCCTGGATTAGACTCTGCAACCAGGCGGAGCTGGATTCAGTCTGTCACTGGCCTCAGTTTGCAGGGACGACCAGCAAGGTCCTCTCCTAATGTCGGCCATAAGCAGAAGGGAAAAGGGCAAAAGGGAACGAGATCCTTGTGATCTCCCACTTTTATATGAAGTATTCACGTGAATGGAATGTTATACACAGTTGGTCAGTTTCTTAGTCACTTGTTTCTCGTTACCCCTCTCGCGAGATGTCCATCCATGCTTATCAATAAGTTTGCATTCCATTGCTAGGTTTACGAAAACATGTGTCTGGTTCTCCAGGAAAATGCAGTTAATATGAAGGCTTTAGCTGACAGGCAAAATTCACTGAAAGAGAAACTTGTTTTTAACAAAACCAGGACATTCCACCCCTTATAATATGCCATTCACTGAATACTTAAACCTTATCAATACAATCTATCAACACAATCTAATTAATCACTACTACTATATATATATATATATACATATATACACAGGAGTAATTAATCAGTGGACCATCCTTTAAAAAGTTCATTAAGTTCATTTTGTCACGACAGTCTCCCAGGGCAGGAAAAATGGTACAAGTGCATCTCATGACCACTGTTTGTGGGTTAAAGACATCAACTTCAAAGAATTTGTCAGGCGCCACTCGAAGAAGCTAGCTCTGGTTTCATCATCACTGTTTTGATCTGAAAGACACTTATTTAATACTGTTAGTATGGCAATTCACATCCTGCAGTTCAGTATTGAATATTTTCACCTAAACTCAAATCCCCTTGAGGCACACACCGAACTTCTCCATCCTTAAGCATCACCCACCAGGTGCTGCCAGGTCCCTGGGCAAAAACAATCCCACGAATGGGTTTGCCTTTGCCTGAGGCAGGAGCAACCCAGACTGCCTTTCCTAACATGTTTTTCATGTGTACTACAGGGACTTTATCTCCTTCTACAGTCCGTAGAATTTCTGATTGGGCAGGCCCGGATCGATTGGTTGATCCCCTGGTGTTGACCAACCAAGTGGCTTTTGCTAAATGTGAATCCCAGTTTTTAAAGGTTCCACGACCAACTGCCTTTAGTGTAGTTTTTAGCAAACCATTGTACCTTTCAATTTTCCCAGAGGCTGGTGCATGATATGGAATATGATATACCCACTCAATGCCATGTTCTTTGGCCCAATTGTCTATAACACTGTTTTTGAAATGAGTACCATTGTCTGATTCAATTCTTTCTGGCGTACCGTGTCGCCAAAGGACTTGCTTTTCAAGGCCCAAGATAGTGTTTCGGGCTGTAGCATGAGGTACGGCATATGTTTCCAACCATCCAGTGGTTGCTTCCACCATTGTAAGTACATAACGCTTACCTTGACGTGTTTGTGGAAGTGTAATATAATCAATCTGCCAAGCTTCTCCATACTTATACTTTAACCATCGCCCCCCATACCATACAGGCTTTAACCGTTTCGCTTGTTTGATTTCGGCGCAAGTTTCACATTCATGAATAACCTGTGAAATAGTGTCCATAGTTAAATCCACCCCTTGATCGCGAGCCCATTTATACGTTGCATCCTTACCTTGATGCCCTGAAGCATCATGGGCCCACCGAGCTAGGAAAAGTTCACCTTTATGTTGCCAGTCCAAGTCCACCTCAGCTACTTTAATCTTAGCAGCTTGATCCGCTTGTTGGTTGTTTAAATGTTCCTCGGTGGCTCGACTTTTAGGCACATGAGCATCTACATGACGAACTTTCACAGGCAGGCTCTCTAGCCGAGCAGCAATGTCTTGCCACAGTGTGGCAGCCCAAATGGGTTTACCTCTACACTGCCAGTTGCTTTGCTTCCATTGCTGTAGCCACCCCCACAAGGCATTTGCTACCATCCATGAGTCAGTATAGAGATAAAGTATTGGCCACTTCTCTCGTTCAGCAATGTCAAAAGCCAGCTGGATGGCTTTCACTTCTGCAAATGGACTCGATTCACCTTGTCCTTCAGTGGCTTCTGTAACTTGTCGTGTGGGACTCCACACAGCAGCTTTGCACCTTTGATGTTTTCCTACAAGACGACAGGATCCATCTGTGAGCAGTGCATACTGCTTATCAGTCTCTGAAAGAGTATTATACGGTGGTGCTTCTTCAGCACGTTTTACTTCCTCCTCATCTGGAAACATCCCAAAGTCTTTGCTTTCTGGCCAGTCTGTAATCACTTCTAAGATCCCTGGGCGATTGGGATTTCCAATTCGAGCTCGTTGCGTGATCAATGCAGTCCATTTACTCCACGTAACTTCGGTCGCATGATGTGGAGAGGGAACTGTCCCTTTGAACATCCAGCTCAGCACTGGCAGTCGCGGTGCCAGGAGGAGCTGTGCTTCAGTACCGATCACTTCTGAAGCAGCTCGAACTCCTTCGTATGCTGCTAGTATCTCTTTTTCAGTTGGAGTATAGTTGGCCTCAGATCCTTTGTATCCTTGACTCCAAAAACCTAAGGGTCGACCTCGGGTTTCTCCTGGTGCTTTCTGCCAGAGGCTCCAGGTAAGTCCATTATCTCCGGCTGCGCTGTAGAGCACATTTTTAACATCTAGTCCAGTCCGAACTGGTCCAAGGGCCACCGCATGAGTTATCTCACGCTTAATTTGTTCAAAGGCTTGTCGTTGTTCAGGGCCCCACTCAAACTGGTTCTTTTTTCGAGTCACTCGATAGAGAGGGCTCACAATCTGGCTGTAGTCAGGGATATGCATCCTCCAAAAACCTACAACGCCCAAGAAAGTCTGTGTCTCCTTTTTATTAGTAGGTGGAGACATTGCTGCAATTTTGTTGATCACATCCATTGGGATCTGACGACGGCCATCTTGCCATTTTATTCCTAAAAACTGGATCTCTCATGCAGGTCCCTTGACCTTGCTTCGTTTTATGGCAAAACCAGCATCCAAAAGAATCTGAATTATTCTCTCACTTTTCTCGAAGACTTCTTTTGCTGTGTCGCCCCATACAATGATGTCATCAATATATTGCAAGTGTTCTGGAGCTTGCTCCAGCGTGGTCTGGATCAGTCCATGGCAGATGGTAGGACTGTGTTTCCACCCCTGGGGCAAGCGATTCCACGTGTACTGGATGCCTCTCCAGGTGAAAGCAAACTGCGGCCTGCACTCTGCTGCTACAGGAATAGAGAAAAATGCATTAGCAATGTCAATTGTAGCATACCACTTAGCTGCCTTTGACTCCAGTTCAAATTTCAGTTCTAGTATGTCAGGCACAGCAGCACTCAGTGGTGGCGTAACTTCATTCAGGCCACGATAGTCCACAGTTAGTCTCCACTCATCACTAGACTTACGCACTGGCCAGATTGGGCTGTTAAAGGGTGAGCGAGTCTTACTGATCACACCCTGACTTTTCAATTGACGGATCAACTTCTGGATAGGAATCAAAGAGTCTCGATTGGTGCGATATTGCCGACGTGGTAGCAATTGGCACCTGCTGATCGTCAACCATCAGCAGTCCTACAACAGAAGGATTGTCGTGAGACGATGTGGAGAATGCAAAATTGCCGGCAGGAGCTCTTTGAGCACGACGGGCGGGCCGGCGAGAGTAATGAGTCTAATTCAATATGAATTTAACATCAATACCCTTTAATGAACTCTTAACAACACTGAATATCAATGTCCCCAAGACCACGTTTTTCCAACCCTTATATACTCTATACCCAAAAGGCCATGCGGCAAGCACGGGCTACGATTGGTTACACTTGCAGTCATTCTTCCCCCCACCACGATGGTGATTAGCTGCAGGGCACTGTCCACATGCACAGTGACGACGACGGCGCCCTCCTGCAGCCTGGGTCGAGGGCAGACCAGCTTCTGTTTACTTCCGTGCGGTCCTAGTGCACCCCAGCCACCTCAAGCCCTGGCTTGTTCACAGCATACAGCCCAAAAACTCCACAAAGGATCATCTGAAAGACCAGGCAAATCAGACAGCTGTTCAATTTTCTCAGTGTCCACAGCTGCTATACCAAATGCTCACCTATACCCTTTTGGGTCCTTAAAATACCCTCTCTTGAGGTAGTCTATGCCAAGGATGCACGGAGCATCTGGACCAGTCACAATGGGATGCTTTTGCCAGTTTTTTCCAGTTAGGCTCATTTCAGCCTCTACAACAGTCAGTTCCTGGGATCCCCCAGTCACTCCAACAATATTGATGGATTGCGTTCCTTTATAATTAGAAGGAATTATCGTGCACTGAGCACCAGTGTCCACTAAAGCTTTGTACTCCTGGGGGTGTGTTGTACCAGGCCATCATATTTGTACAGTCCAATAAACTCTGTTATCCCTTTCCTCCACCTGGTTGGAGGCAGGGCACCTCTAATTTCTGTTTTGCACAGTCTCTGGGTGTGAATTAGAGGTTCCTTCAAAAGCATCAGAATCTCTTCTGTTCCTTTTGTAAACTGGAGCAGCCACCTTCCTAGGAGTTTTTCCTTTGATCTCACGTACTCGTTCTTGAAGTTCTGAGGTAGGTCTTCCATGCCACTTACTCATGTTTTCTCCCTGCTCATGTAGGAAGAACCACAGTGAACCTCTTTTTGTGGGCTGCCTCTGTCCTCTCTCTCGAGATTGGAAACGCCTTTTCCTAATAGCTGAAACACAGGTTTGTGCAGGTCGTGAATGGTATGTGTCTTCTCTGAGTTCTTTGATTTCTTGCAACAGCTTTTCAAACCGGTCATCAGATTTTTCACAGTTTCTCCACAGCAGAGACACAAGCCCATAGAGAACCAGCAAGGCTGTCCTCAAAGTTCCGGAGCTGCTCAATCACTTCAGTAATATCTTGTGCACCTCCAGCTGACCAGACCATTCCTGCCAATGACTGAGCATATGCAGGTGGTGCGCTTTGTACAAATCTGCGCCACAGAGGTCGTGTACAATTGATTCTATCTGGGTCTGTCCCCTCTTGGCTGTTTGGTCCAAAATAAATGATCTCTCGCACAGCTAATTCTCTCAGGAACTGAATACCTTTCTCCATAGTATTCCATTTCCCTAACTTGGATATACAATCTTCCTTGTAGGGAAATCTTACTTTCATAGCTGCCAGGAGTCGGGTCCAGAGACTAGTGGCGTTAGACTCTCTTGAAATTGCCCTATCAATGGTGGAATCTCTTGACAGAGATCCCAGCTGCCTGGCTTCACCACCTTCCAATTCAATTGTTTCTGCCCCATTGTCCCAGCGTCGGAGCAGCCAGGTTAAAATATTCTCACCTTCACGACGACTAAAGTCTTTTCGCAGATCTCTCAGCTCACCTGGAGAAAAGGACCGAGTGGTGGTCACTTCATCTCCTCCCTGTCCTGATGGTGCCCCTTGGGTTGATGGTGGCCCTGTGCCAACATCTGCTGCACGGGTAGTCTTTCTAGTGACTTTCTTACAACCGGCAACTGATGCTGGTATGGGTTCACCATCATTTGATTCATTTCCAGAGTCTGAATGACTGTCACAGTGATTGCTGTGGTTACAGCAGCAACAGTGACCAGTGTGTGAAGAAGGGGGGGCTGCCTTGTTGGCCTTTGAGGCTGGAGAAGTAATGTTATCTGCAGCGACCTTGGCAGAGGAACTCTGCGGAGGAGTTGTAGCTTCAGCCTGAGAAGCCGCCGTTGGGGGGCAGTGGCTGCAGCGGCAGCTTTCGCTGTTTTGCTCTTTCTCGAGAGGCCAGGAGTGCTTTTTGTTAAAGCTCCCAAAGACGCACCGCAAATCTTAGGACTAAAAAGAGACGCAAACCTCCTGTTGAACCCCATTTCTCTTAACATTAACAGAAACTGACACACATTCATCAAACCTGATAACACCATCACAGTTCTATCAAAACTCCAAGGATATTCAAAGCTCTCTAAAACATTTGCGAACTGTCCTAGTGAAAAAACAAAAGTATTGTTAGTCAGCCTTTCTAAAGATTCACTCGACCAATTAACAAACACAGAGCCATACTGCTCTTTAATCTCTCCTGGATGCTTTTCAAGGTAAAGCAGAAGCGAGTAGAAATTCCTTAGCAGCTGAAGTATAACGAAATAAACCAGTGACAAACCACACAGTATCATCATGATCATTGTCCAGTTCCTTGTTGATATATAATGAATACTTCAATTTAAAAAGAAGGCCCAATACAGATATGGAATCAGTGAGCACAATGTAGAAAATAACTGATACAACTTATGCCATAACATCTTTAAATCAGTGTAATTCACTTTGCCTTAATACCACTAAATAAAGTCCGAAGCAAACAGACGTGGAGTATCACAACTCTATGAGCTGGCACTGTGGCAAGAAAATTGAAAATTATGTCAGAGCAGTAGAAAAGCCAAAAAAATCTCCAAATTTACCCCTTTCTCTTTGCCCCACGTTGGGCGCCAATTATCTGTAGAGGGTTAAGATTGCGGGGTGACAATAAAACCCTGGCAGATGTATTATTAAACTCCTCTCCCCTCACTTCCCCTTTTTGCCCCTCCCTCTCCCCCCTTCCCACTCAGCACAGGCGATCGGGAGGGAAAGAAGGACAGAGAGAAGAGAGTTGGAAAAATTAACAATGTTTTACTAATGCTACTAATAAGAATAGAGAAAATAATACAAAATATAAAAAACCAATCTTGAAAGTCTCAGCAACTGCAGAGCCGGCACCCAAAGTCCTGGATTAGACTCTGCAGCCAACCGGAGCTGGATTCAGTCTGCCACTGGCCTCAGTTCGCAGGGACGACTAGCAAGGTCCTCTCCTAATGTCGGCCATAAGCAGAAGGGAAGAAGCAAAGGCAAAAGGGAAAAGGGACGAGATCCTCGTGATCTCCCACTTTTATATGAAGTATTCACGTGAATGGAATGTTATACACAGTTGGTCAGTTTCTTGGTCCCTTGTTTCTCGTCGCCCCTCTCGCGAGATGTCCATCCATGCTTATCAATAAGTTTGCATTGCATTGCTAGGTTTAGCAAAACTTGTCTCTGGTTCTCCAGGAAAATGCAGTTAATATGAAGGCTTTAGCTGACAGGCAAAATTCACTGAAAGAGAAACTTGTTTTTAACAAAACCAGGACACCTCTCTTCTTTCCTTTTCTCTCACTCTCCTGCTTCCTGCCTCTTTTCTTTCAAATTCTCCATTTCAGTCCTGCAGCCCAACACTACTTTTTATTCTTCCTTCCCTTTCTCCTGCTCCCTTTGCTTTCTCCCTCTGTCCCATATCTTTCTTCCCGACTTGTCTGTTGGAGACTTTGGGCCACTTTGGCCCCAAGTCTGCGGATGGTTTGGCCAGTTTTCAGAGGCTTCGCTGGTGACAGCAGGGACAGCAGGCAGTGACAGGCCCGGGGCTCACAGGCTCCCCCTCCCCTAGGGGGCGCTCGGCTGCCACACCCAGCTGACATAGAACCTTTGTCACAATGCCCGCTACCGTGGCGAGGATGCGGTGACTCTGCAGGTGACAGGGACACTGCAGGACTTGGTGTCAGCTCAGCAATTTCTTAGTTCCCCAAAGAAGCTGAATCCTGCAAATTGCTGGTTTGCTGTTGAAATGATGTCATCAGGTGGGTGTTTTGGTGTAATACACTGAAAACCAGAGCAGAAATGGTGAAATATTCCCATGATATGCATGATCCCTGCACCAAACCACCATGATTCAGCCTAAGGAGATCTGCAGCTTATTTTTTTGTACTGCCAGCAGATTGTGGAAGTACAGTATAAAAACCATCTTTATGGAGAGATCTTTGCATTTTAGGCTTAGTCTAAGTGTCTCAAGTAGCTGGGGGTTTTGTTTGGGCCTAATCCATAAGGTCTGATGGCTTTCCTCCTGCTCTGAAGGTGGATGTGGTAGAAAATATAAAGGAAATAAACGTCCTGCAGCCTAGCCTTTCCTTGCCTTGCCTTGCAGCCCTTATGCTTGGCAAAAGGAGAGGATTAAATGCTTTTGCTAGTTAAAGTAATCAATGAAATATCATTGCAAGTGTGGGTCTTACGGTGAGAGATGTCTGGATTTCTGTTTGTAATAGCACAAATCTTTTTAGCCTGTTCCCAGGAATTGATGGAATAGGAAAGGAGTCCAAAGGAGTGTACATATTCATTTTCCAAGTAACTGCTTTATATGTCTGTAATGGAGAAGAAGATTGTCTAGGAGAAGCCAGAGGAGTTCCATTCCACATCTCTGTCATTGGGTGGATTGGATGACTTCAGGGTTTGCAGTGACAGGAGTTTCCTGTGTGATTTACAGCTCAAATATGGTCAGAGAAACTGTCCTCATTTCATTTTTCTTTTCTCTCACATGGATACCCAGAGAGATTTTAACCTGGACTGCAGACTGGTGACTTCCACTAGTCTTTTGCTGACATGGTTAACTTAGGAATTAAAACATCAGACTTGTTTGTAAAGAAATTTTCAATTGGTGAAGGACATTTAGAGGAGGAATGATGCTAATGAACATATGTGGAATAATGTGAAATGACTCTTCAAAAAATAATAAAGGGAAAGTTTGTGTAAAAAAAAAAAAAAAAAAAAAAGAATCAGGGCAGCTGATGTTTTCTATCCCCCAAATCCCTTGGGCAGGAGTCTGAAGAGCTCTCTATTAGTCATGGTGCCAGGATCTGTCATGTTTCTAGAAACTGAGTTTAGAAGCTTTTAGAGGTGATTTGATCAACATGTGGTCACCGTTCCTGGTCAGAGATCAGGGTAGGTGCAAGATTTTGCAGGGACATCTGGCTGGAAGTTTTGATTAAACAGTATGGAGGATTAAATAGTACATAGGATTAAATAGTATATAGGATTGCAGTACAAGTGCTTTGCATCCTCTACAAATTGCCAAATAAGTAGTAAAGTTAAACAGACTAGACTAGCATTTTAAAATCAGGAGTGACTGTCTGCAGGCTAAATCATGTTTTCTTGCTATTTGATACTGCACTATAGCCCTTGCGACTTGCTGTCTGGAAGAGAAAAAAAACCCTAACCAAACCAAATCTGAGAGGAAAAAAATCTGGGGAGAGTGCTTTCTTTGAAATAATGTAATTGTTTTTTTCTGTGTTGTGTTTTTTGAAGGTCCAAGTCTCCCTGTAGTGCTTTGTCTTACCCTAGAAGTTCATATACCCACTGCAAGTCACGATCAGGTTCTTTGGGCCCTGTCAGGCTCTGTTGGGCCCTGTCAGACTCTGTCAAGCTCTGTCAGGCTTTTTCCATGTCCTCTTGGACTCTATTGGGGTCTTCCGGGTGCTTTCAGGCTTTGTCGGGTGCTTTCAGGATTTGTTGGGCTCTGTCAGGCCCTCTCAGGCTCTGTTGGGCTTTGTTGGGCCCTGTTGGGGTCTGTCAGGCTTTGTCAGGCCTTGTTGAGCTCTCTTAAGCTCTATCAGGCACTGTTGGGCCCTGTCAGGCTCTGTTGGGTTTTGTCAAGCTCTGTCAGGCTCCATGGGGTTTTGTGGGGCTTTCTGAAGCTTTGTCAGGCCCTGTTGTGCTTTGTCAGGCTCTCTCGGTCTTTATTGGGCTTTGTCGGGCTCTGTCCGGCCCTGTCAGCCTTTGCCTGGCTGTCAGGCTCTGATGGTCTCTTTGGGGCTTTGTTGGGCTTTGTTGGGCTCTGTTGGGCTCTGCTGGGCTTTGTCCAGCCCTGTTGGGCTCTGTTGGCCTCTGTCAGCCTCTGTCAGGCTCTGTTTGTCTTGTTTGAGCTTTGTTGGTCTCTGTTGGTCTCTGCTAGGCTTTGTTGGGCTCTCTTCAGCTTTTGGGGTCTCTGTCGGGCTTTAAGGGGCTTTGTTGGGCTTTATTAGGATTTGTCAGGCTTGGTCAAGCCCTGTCGAGCTCTGTCAGACTTTTTTGGGCTCTGTAAGGCTCTATAGGTCTTTGTCAGGCTTTATTGGGCTCTGTTGGGTTTTGTCAGGATCTGTCGGGCTTTGTTGGTCTTTGTCGGGCTCTGGCTCTGTCGGGCTGTGTCGGGCTCTGTCAGGCTCTTTCAAGGTTTGTTGGGCTGTGTTGAGCTTTGCCAAAAGAGACCAAAAGAGATTGACAGGGCCTGACAAAGACTGACAAAGCCCAATAAAGCCCGACAAAGACCTGTAGAGCCCGACAGAGTCCAGAAAAATCTGACAAAGCCCAACAGAGCCTGACAGAGCCCGACAGAGCCCGACAGGGCCTGGTAAAGCCCAACAGAGCTGAAGAAAGCCCAATAAAGCCTGAAAGAGACTAACCGGGCCTGACAGAGCCCAACAGAGCCTGACAGAGCTAGACAAAGTCTGATAAAGCCCAATAAAGACTGACAGAGACTGACAAAGCCCAGCAGAGCCCGACAAAGCCCAACAGTGACTGACAGAGCACAACAAAGCCCAACAGCAACTGACAGGGCCCAACAAAACCCAACAAAGCCCAACAGAGCCTGACAAAGCCTGACAAAGCCAGACAAAGTCTGACAGGGCTGGACAGAGCCTGACAAAACCCCATAGCACCTGACAGGGCCCAAAAAAGCCCAAGAGGATTCAACAGAGCCCGATAGAGCATGAGAGAGCCTGACAACACCTGACAAAGCCTGGCAGGGCCTGTACAAAGCCTCAAACCTGGACAGGGCCCAACAAAGCCGACAGAGCCTGACACAGCCTGACAGAGCCCAACAGGGCCCAACAGAGCCAGACAGTGCTCGACAGAGCCTGATAGAGCCCAACAAAGACCGAAAGAGCCTGACAAGGCTTGACAGAGCCCAGCAGGGCCCAACAGAGCCCAACAGGTCCTTTCAAAGCCTGACAGAGTCCAACAGAGACCAACAGAGCCCAAACGGACCTGACAGAGCATGAAAAAGCCTGAAAGAGCCTGACAGGGTCTGACAGAGTCAAATAGGGGCCGGAGCTCTTCGGCCAGTTCCTCAGCGATGGGGCTGGCCTCATCTCGCTTCATGTCTTTTAAGAACACCTTGACCATGAGTGGTGATCACCATGCAACTTTGACCTAGAACGATAGTTATGACTCTTCCCTTTGCCTCTTCTTGGAGACGGCAGCAATGGCGAGTAGGAATGGGAATGGGAACGACTCCGTGATCGAGAGCTGGAGCGAGCACAGGAAGAACCTGATCGTGACTTGCAGTGGGTATACAAACTTCTAGGGTAAGACAAAGCACTACAGGGAGACTTGGACCTTAAGAAAGCACAACACAGAAAAATATTACATTATTTCAAAGCTGTCACTCTCCCCAGCTTTTTCCTCTCAGATTTGGTTTGGTTGGTTTCATTTTCTCTTCCAGAAATTATTAAAGTATTTGACAAGAATTTATACCTTATATTCTATTGTAATACCTTAATAAGGTGTGCCAGAGAAAGAGATGCAGGAGAGTCATTGATCTGTTCACAAAAAATTAGACACATGTTCAATTGTACATTCAAGACAGAGCGTAGTAACAGCGGGACAGCGGGACAGCAGCACAACAAAGCTGTAACAAATTCAAATGTTGTTGTCTTACTGTTCCACAATTATGGACAAACTTTCCAGTGATTTATTCCTATCAGACTAACTTCTGCTTTGAAATACATACAGAAACATGGAAAAAAGCCAAATAAACTGTATTTATGAAGACTGATTTTGTGTGGATACACATGCTAGTAAAAAAAAAAAAAAAAAAAAAAAAAAGAGAGAGAGAGAGAAAAATAACTGTTTTCAAGAAATAAAAACTCATCTGTTTTAGTTGCAATACAATAGATGCAATTTACATTAAAATCAAGACAAAATATAAAAACCAAGTGAGTGACACATAGTATTCGACAAAAGCGGCAAATCCAGATCCAGATCCAAACCAGTCAAGTGTTTCCTTGTGTTTCGCATTTATACAATATTTTAGTAGCAGAATAACAGTGTTTGCAAACCTGAAGAAAAACACCACATCTTTCCCAAATGTAAATTCATAGTTGTGTAGCAATGATATTTAAATTCACAGCAATCTATTAAAGACATTTTTTTACTCAGAGGGGCCCCAACAAAATCACTGCAATTACACAGTTTTAGGAACAAATCCCCAAGTACTTAAGGGCACAACAAGGAAGCACGGAGCTGCACAGAGCTGTCCTCACAACAACGGCGTGACTCACTTTTTACCTTGTTGAGTCCAATATTTTAAACATTTACTGGAAAATACATTATGTTAATGCTTGGAAAATTCATACAAGGCTGCGTTGGTTAAAATTCAGCACAGTGTGTAGGAAAAAGGGTGAGATTAAGTTTTTACATACTGCTTTTGATGTTCCGCTCACTGGCTCCTTTTGACTTCTAGAAGGAGAAATAAAGGTGATCAGAACTTAAATAAAGCATCCGGAACCAACAACAAGCAGTGAAACCAGATTCTAAAGCTTGAACATCAAACTTTATGTTCTGATTGCCTAAGGAATGTGGAAATTTATTCTTATGCATAAACTCTTCTCTCCAGGTGCATTCAGTGCAACTGAAAAATAAACCACACCAAAATTACATTTGTATTTGGTAACTAATCACTCTAATTAGTCATCTGAGGAAAACACAACTAAAATCTCTTCAGAAGAGTGTTTCTTTGTGGAAGCCCAAGCACTGTGATCAAGTCTTTGCCATGTTTAGCCACGAAAGCACCAAAATACATAATACGTCATAAAATATATGCTGTATTGACTGAAAATAGCAGTAGAAATGTCATTTGAAAGCAGTTACAAGGGTTTTGTGTTATTTTGGAGCCCTGCAACAGACCAAAAAGAAACCAAATAAAAGGTCTTAATTACCAGAAACTGCATTAAGTGCTTTAAAGTAATCTTGAAAGCACTGTGATATTTTAGGAAATATTTACGACACTTGAAAACTTGTTGAGATTCCACATACTCATTGAACTGCCACTTCGTTCTTTCATATTTATTTGGTCTTAATCTTTAGTGTGCAAAAAACCTCAGATTTGAGGCCTACGAATACCTGCTATATCCCCCCCTCACCCAAATGATAGAAACAGTCAAACACTGAGAATGAGACTCTACCCAGATGGGAACAAATTCCAAGTTTATGCTACAATGTTTTTACTATAAAAGCAAAAACATAAACCAAGGAATATCTCCGTGTTCAGGAAATGGGATCTACAACTTGAGTCTCAGAACAACCAGCCCCAAGAACAAACCCAGTTGAATCATCTGAAGAGTCACCGCTGTTCGAACCTCACCTTCTAAAAAAGTAGGCCTGAAAAAGTAGGCCTAAAAATGTAGGCTTATAAAATGTAAGCCTAAAAACGTACAGATCACATAGTCACAGTGACAGTCAGAGAGTCACAGTCACAAAGTCACATAGTCACACAGGCACAGTCACTGTGTCACAGAGTCACAGAGGCACAATGTCATAGTCAATGACTCACTGAGTCATAAAGACACAGTGTCACAGTCAAAGAGTCTCAGTCACAGTCACAGTGTCACAAAGTCACAGAGTCACAGTCACAGATTCACAAACTCACAGTGTCACAGAGTCTCAGTGTGACAGTCAAAGAGTCTCAGTCACAGTAACAGCATGACAAAGTCACAGAGTCACAGAATCAGTCACAGAGTCGTATTAGCAGTCACAGAGTCACAGAGTCAGAGTCACAGAGTCACAGTCACAGAATCACAGAGTCACAATCATAGAGTCTCAGTCATAGTTACGTAGTCACAGAGTCACAATAACAGTCACAGAGTCACAGTCACAGACTCAGAAAGACACAGAGACAGTGTCAGAAAGTCACAGAGTCACAGAGTCAGAGAGACAGTGTAACAGTCAAGTCTCAGTCACAGTCACAGTGTCACAAAGTCACAGGGTCACAGAGTCAGAGTCACAGAGTCACATTAACAGTCACAGAGTCACAGAGTAACAGAGCCACAGATTCACGGTCACATAATCAGAGTCACAGAGTCAGAGTAACAGAGTCATATTCACAGTGTCACAGTGTCACAGAGTCACAGGCTCACTGTGTCAAAGAGTCTCAGTGTGACAGTCAAAGGGTCTCAGTCACAGTCACAGCGTCACAGAGTAAGAATCACAGTCACAGAGTCTCAGTAATAGGTTCATAGAGACACAGAGTCAGAGTCACAGAGTCACACAATTGCAGAATCACAGAGATAGAGAGTCACATTAATACTCACAGAGTCAAAGAGTCAGAGTCACAGTCACAGAGTCACAGTCAATATGTCACAGGTTCACAGTCACAGAGTCACAGTCAAGGAGTCTGAGTACAGTCACAGTGTCACAAAATCAGAGGCACAGAGTCACAGATACACATTAACAGTCACAGGGTCACAGAGTCAGAGTCACAGAGTCACGGAGTCACAGTCATAGAGTCAGAGAGTCACAGGCTCATAGATACACAGTGTCACAGTCAAAGTGTCTCAGTCACAGACAGAGTGTCACAGTGTCACAGAGTCACAGAGTCAGAGTCACAGTCACAGTGTCACAGTGTCACAGAGTCACAGGGTCACAGTGTCACAGAGTCTCAGTGTCACAGTCGAAGAGTCTCAGTCACAGTCACAGTGTCACGATATCAGAGTCACAGAGTCACAGTCAGAGTCAAATTCACAGTCACAGTGTCAGAGTCACAGAGTCACAGAGTCACAGTCACTGTGTCACAGTGTCACAGTCATAGACACACAGTGTCACAGTCAGTGTCTCAGCCACAGTCCATGTCACAAAGTCACAGAGTCACAGAGTTAGAGTCACAGTCACAGAGTCACAGAGTCACATTCACAGTCACAGTGTCACATTCATAAAGTCTTAGTCATGGTTGCTTAGTACACAGAGTCACATCACAGTCACAGAGTCACAGACTCACAAAGAAACAGTCACAGAGTAACAGTCACTGTGCCACAGTGTCAGAGTCACAGAGTCACAGAGTAATAGTCACAGAGTCACAGAGTCACAGAGTCACAGAGTCACAGATTCACAGAGTCACAGGGTCACTGTGTCACAGAGTCTCAGTGTGACAGTCAAAGGGTTTCAGTCACAGTGTCACAAAGTCACAGACTCACAGAGTCAGAGTCAGAGTCAGATTTACAGTCACTTAGTCACAGAGTCAGAGTCACAGTCACAGAGTCGCAGTAACAGTCACAGAGTCACAGTCACAGAGTCACAGGGTCACAGAGTCACAGTCACTGTGTCACAGTGTCAGAGTCACAGAATCACAGAGTCACAGAGTAATAGTCACAGAGTCACAGAGTCACAGGGTCACAGAGTCATAGTCACTGTGTCACAGTGTCATAGAGTCATAGAGGCACAGCGTCACAGTCAAAGAGTCTCAGTCACTGTCACAGTGTCACAAAGTCAGAGTCGCAGAGTCACAGAGTCATAGAGTAAAATTCACAGTCACAGAGTCACAGTCATAGTGTCACAGTGTCACAGAGTCATAGAGACACAGTGTCACAGTCAAAGTGTCTCAGTCACAGTCACAGTGTCACAAAGTCACAGAGGCAAAGTCATATTCATGGTCACAGTGTCACAGTCATAGAGTCTTAGTCATAGCTGCTTAGTCACAGAGTCACAATAACAGTCACAGAGTCACAGTCACAGACTCACAAAGACGTAGAGTCAGAGTCACAGAGTCACTGTGTCACAGTGTCACAGAGTCATAGAGAGACAGTGTTACAGTGACAGTCTCGTTCACAATCACAGAGTCACAGGGTCACTGTGTCAGAGTGACAGTCACAGAATCAGAGAGTCACGGAGTCAGAGTAACAGAGTCACAGTGTCACTGAATGACAGAGACACAGTGTCACAGAGTGACAGAGTCACAGTGTCACAGTCACAGGGTCATAGAGCCACAGAATCAAAGTAACAAAGTCATAGTCACAATGTCACAGTGTCACACAGTCACAGAATCAGAGTCACAGAGTCACAGAGTCAGAGTAACAGAGTCACAGGCATAGTGTCACAGTGTCACAGAATCGCAGAGTCACAGAGTCAGAATCACAGAATCAGAGAGTCACAGAGTCAGAGTCACAGTGTCACAGAGTCACAATATCACAGTGACAGTCACAGAGTCACAGACTGACAATAACAGTCACAGCATCACAGTCACAGAGTCACAGGGTCACTGTGTCACAGAGTCTCAGTGTCATAGTCAAAGAGTCTCAGTCACAGTCACAGTGTTTTACAAAGTCACAGACTCACAGATTAAGAGTCAAAGAGTCACATTTACAGTCACTTAGTCACAGAGTCGCAGTAACAGATTCACAAGGACACAGAGTCACAGAGTCACAGTCACTGTGTCACAGTGTCACAGTGTCACAGTGACAGTCTTGTTCACAGTCACAGAGTCACAGGGTCACTGTGTCACAGAGTGACAGTCACAGAATCACAGAGTCACAGGGTCACTGTGTCCCAGAGTGACAGTCACAGAATCGCAGAGTCACAGAGTCAGAGTAACAGAGTCACAGTGTCACTGAGTGACAGAGTCTCAGTCAGTGAGTCACAGATTCTCAGTCAGAGAGTCTCAGTCACGGTCACAGTGTCACAAAATCAGAGTCACAGTCACAGAGTAACAGAGTCAGACTAACAGAGTCACAGTTACAGTGTCAGAGAGTCACGGAGTCACAGCGTCACAGTCACAGAGTAACAGAGTCAGAGTAACAGAGTCACAGTCAGAGTGTCAAAGTGTCAGAGATTCACAATGTGTCACAGTGTCATAGAGACACAGTGTCAGAGTCAAAGAGTCTCAGTCACAGTCACAGTGTCACATAGTCACAGAGTCACAGAATCAGAGTCACAGAGTCAGAGTCACTCAGCCATAATCTCAGAGTAACAGAGTCACAGAGTCACAGTCACATAATCACAGAGTCACAGAGTCACAGGGTCAGAGTAACAGAGTCATAGCCACAGTGTCACGGTGTCACAGAGTCACAGTGTTAGAGTCACAGAGTCACAGTCACAGAGTCACAGAGTCACAGTTT
The DNA here is from genome assembly GCF_964273445.1 of Streptopelia decaocto. NCBI lineage: Eukaryota > Metazoa > Chordata > Aves > Columbiformes > Columbidae > Streptopelia > Streptopelia decaocto. Next base: position 94,823 of record NW_028116404.1, on the reverse strand, counting down.
CACAGAGTCACAGTGCCACTATGTCATAGAGTCTCAGTGTGACAGTCAAATAGTCTCAGTCAGAGTCCAGGTCAATGGAGGAGTTTGCTTTAGTCGATGAGGACTGGGTTAGGGAGCAATTAAATAGTCTAGACATCCATGAATCCATGGGTCCAGATGGGATGCATCTGCGGGTGCTGAGGGAGCTGGCTGAAGTCATTGCTGGACTGCTCTTCATCATCTTTGCCAAGTCTTGGGAAACGGGAGAGGTGCCTGAGGATTGGAGGAAAGCAAATGTCACTCCAATCTTCAAAAAGGGCAAGAAGGAGGACCCGGGTAATTATAGACCGGTCAGCCTCACCTCTGTCCCTGGGAAAGTAATGGAACAGCTTGTCCTTGGTGCCATCTCAAGGCATATCAAGGATAAGAGGGTTATTAGGGGCAGTCAGCATGGCTTTACCAAGGGTAGGTCATGCTTGACCAACCTCATAGCCTTTTATGAGAATGTAACAAGGTGGATGGATGATGGCAGAGCGGTGGGTGTGGTCTACCTTGACTTCAGTAGAGCCTTTGACACAGTCTCCCACAGCATCCTCACAGCTAAGTTGAGGAGGTGTGGTCTAGACAATAGAGTAGTGAGGTGGGTTGCAAACTGGCTTAGGGAGAGAAGCCAGAGAGTGGTAGTCAATGGTGCAGAGTCTAGTTGGAGGCCAGTATCTAGTGCAGTGCCTCAGGGGTCAGTACTGGGGCCAATATTATTCAATATATTCATTAACGACTTGGACGAGGGAATTGAGTGTACTATCAGCAAGTTTGCTGATGACACTAAGCTGGGAGGAGTGGCTGACACGCCAGAAGGCTGTGCTGCCATCCAGCGGGACCTGGACAGGCTGGAGAGTTGGGCGGGGAATAACCTGATGAAATTTAACAAGGGCAAGTGTAGAGTCCTGCACCTGGGCAGGAACAACCCCAGGTTCCAGTATAGGTTGGGAGATTACATATTAGAGAGCAGTGTAGGGGAAAGGGACCTGGGGGTCCTGGTGGACAACAGGATGACCATGAGCCAGCACTGTGCCCTTGTGGCCAGGAAGGCCAATGGCATCCTGGGGTGTATTAGAAGGGGGGTGGTTAGTAGATCGAGAGAGGTTCTCCTTCCCCTGTACTCCGCCCTGGTGAGACCACATCTGGAATATTGTGTCCAGTTCTGGGCCCCTCAGTTCCAGCAGGACAGGGAACTGCTGGAGAGGGTCCAGCGTAGGGCAACAAAGATGATTAAGGGAGTGGAGCACCTCCCTTATGAAGAAAGGCTGAGGGAGCTGGGTCTCTTTAGTTTGGAGAAGAGGAGACTAAGGGGGGACCTTATTAATGTCTATAAATATATAAAGGGTGAGTGCCATGGGGATGGAGCCAGGCTCTTCTCGGTGGCAAACAATGATAGGACAAGGGGTAATGGGATCAAGCTGGAACACAAGAGGTTCCACTTAAATTTGAGAAGAAACTTCTTCTCAGTAAGGGTGACAGACACTGGAACAGGCTGCCCAGGGAGGTTGTGGAGTCTCCTTCTCTGGAGACATTCCAACCCGCCTGGACACCTTCCTGTGTAACCTCATCTGGGTGTTCCTGCTCCAGCAGGGGGATTGGACTAGATGATCTTTTGAGGTCCCTTCCAATCCCAAACATACTGTGAAACTGTGATACCTTAAGACCCTTCCTCTTTATTAGAACTGTCTTAATTTCTCTTTAGTGCTCCAGCAATAACACCACCGATCATGGCATTACTAGGGGATTTTTTAAGTTGTTTGTGCCTTTTTGCTAATCTCTAATAATCTCCTCCTCTTATTCTGTGTGTGTCAGAAAAGATAAACTTGATGCTTGAATGACAGGCTCTTCAGGCAGCAGAATTTGATTCTGTGAAGCCAAAGCAAAATAAATCTTTTCTGGTTTCCATTTTAGCACCAAGTCTGAGGTTTGAGCTTTCCTTGGGAAAAGGAGAGTAGTCCAGAGTTCTTAGGCACATGACATGCCTTTCTGAAGAAGCTCTGTAAACACATGGCCTTTGTGCTAAGGTGTTCATGACCTTCTGTGTATCCATAGACATTTCTTTTTCTTACAGAATGCCACTAAAAGCTTCTAGTCAACTTGCATTCTTTATACTTGAACTGAATCAGCAATTTCTATTCCCCTCAAATGTATCGATCTGTTAGGCACATCTTTGTCCCTTTGCGTAGAAGCATAAATAGCAGTGTTGATTTGAAAACTTTTTTTTTCTTGCAGGAGATGCACAACTGTTACAGAAGGTGTGAGGGTAGGATTTTTTTTTGTGGTGGGCACCAGGGGAGGTATTATAATATAAAATATGTGTAATGAACTCTGGAGGACCTTTGGAAGAAAGTTGTAGGATCATTGTGTGTGTGTTTGTGTGTGTGTGTTTGTGTGTTTGTGTGTGTGTGTGTGTCTTATCCCTCAAAGTTTCAACCTCATCTTATCACTTCCGCCAGCTGCAGTTGCTGTTCTTGGTTACGTTACCTGAGGTGTGTTGCACACTCTGCATTTACCTTAACCATAGATCTTGGATGGGGAGAGGAAGACCTTAGACCTCTTTCCATATAAGTTACTGCTCTCTGTTGCAGTGTTGTCTTTCTAGCCACCTTAGACTTTTTCCTTTGCCACTGTTGCTTTCACAGATGCAAAAGCTGGTTTGGACACCAAAGGACTCACACCGCACGTGGGAAGAACAATTGAAGACAAGATCCCACCTTGAGGAGCGTGTTGCTCAGCTTGGCAGGGAAAAGGCTGAGCTGTTGGAACAGCTGAGCCCAGAAAATTCTCCAGATACCCAGCCAATACCCAGGAGAACCGTGTTCACCTTTTTGTTGAGTTCTTACATACTCGGCTTTTTCCTGGTATCCCTGCCGTTCAGGTTCTGAGAGTCTTGTGATTTGGCTGTCATCCAGGAAGCAAATAAAAGCTAGCTGGGTATCCTTGTGTGAATTCTAGATTGGTTCTGCTGGAAGAGTTCCCAGCATGGTTTGCTACCAGTTGAGCACATCAAGCGAGGCTGCAGTTCCCCAGTTCCTTCTTGATACCTTCTGCTCATCTTCTGACCCCTTGTTTCCTGGGCAGAGATAAAATGCTTCATGTTTGCAGTGCAACGTATGGAGGAGCTGCTGCATGTTTTCAGAGTAGCAAGAGCATGTAAGCCTTGCAGAAAAAAGCACTGAAGGGATTCAGGCACATGAACAAATGAACTAGTGCTTGGGAAACAAGAAATGGCTGACAGTTTCCAAGGGGCAGCCTTTTGCTTTTTCTCCTTTTCTGTAGAGGAAAAATGGAAGCACAAAGTCAAAACAGGTGCCAGCTCTCCTCTGGTTTAACTGTGAAAACACCAAGAGGACCAACATGTGAATAAGTAAATACTTGCAAAAAATATATGAAGGTAAGGGCAGAGGGGAATAAAACATTGTAGAATTCCAAAAGATCGAATACCTCTGCAAGCCCTTGCATGCTGGTTGTTTGAAGATCCTGTGAAAGCTTTAGATTGACCTATGTTCTCCCATGATACCTACGTAATTCCTGCTGTGAGCAGAGGAACTGCCAAAAGCACTCTCCAGCATCTTTTCTACCTTTTTCTCTTGAAACATTAGAAGAGAATGGCCTTTGCTTTGGTGAGGGCATCTGTTTCTGTTGCTATGTATTAACTTGTCTGATGTGAAACCTGAAGTGATTAAATGTTCTCAGGAATTCTGTCCCGTGTTATTCTGTGGAACTTGGCTAACGGGTAGAGATGTACTGCAGCTTCTCTGCAGAGAACGCTGGATGCACATACTGCATACAGAAGCTGTTCCTAATCTTTGTGTGTCATGTATCTTTTCTATTTCGAAAGTGCGAGAGTGAAAAAGTGAAGAAGCTGGTAGAGTCGAACCACCCAGTTTACCAGCGTTTAGACCACGAAATGAAAAGAAACATTGAACCGCAGAATGACTGTGAGAGGTATGGCTTTCTAGTATATTGAAGAGGTATCCATGAGCAGAAGTCAAGCTTTATTGAACTCCAATGGAAAAATAGGTTTACATAACTCTTTGTGAGCAAATAATGCAGGCCTCATGTTAGTTCTTGCAAGGCGCTTCTGTGCATGAGCCCATAGTTTTCAATAGCTGCCAAAAGAACTGCAAATGCAGGTCACTCTGTGTTCTCCTGGGGGAAAGGAAGTCCTTTATTCCTCTTGTCTTGTCAAATTGGGACCCTCCAAGTGATTTCTGGCTCAGTAATGCTGGCTTTTCTCATTAATTCCTGGTGTGTCAAGCACATTAAAGATGAAGCAAGGCCATTGTGCTGGGTTGGCCAAGATAAGGCTATTATTTCCACAGGTAGCTGGGGGCATGACACAGCCAGGACAGCTGACCCCAAAACTAGCCAAAGGGGTATTTGATCCCGTATGAGGTTACACTCAGTAAGGGGAGCTGTTGGGGCGTGGTGGCATTTCTCCTGCTGGTTGCGGGGCTGCGGGTGCTCCGGGCCACTCGGTTCTCTCTGGACCACGCAATTCGGTGCTACTGTGTCTCAAGTGCGACCTGCTGCCCAGGAAGGGGGGAGGTTTTGGCACGGGCTGTGGTTGGGAGTTCACAATTGCTGCTTAAGAGACCTGCACTCCAGGATTACCACATGGTGAGAGATTTGTGCTGTGTGTCCCTTGCTTTGTATATTCTTTCAATATTATTGTTATTGGGGTTTTGTTGTTGTTGTTTGGGTTTCTTGTGTTTTTTATAGTGGTGTGTGTTTGTTTGAGTTTTCTTCTTGCTGTTCCATTAGACATGAGTTTTGCATTTTGTGTCCCAATTCTCCTCCCCGTCCCACTGGGGCAGAGGAGGGGTGAGCGAGCAGCATGTGGCTGTAGCTGCCAGCTGGGGGGTGGGAGGCCTGGGGCTAACTACAACAGACGTGTCTGTGCGGTTTACATGAAGAGTATGTGAAAAAGGCTGGTTGTTCCTGGTTTCATTGTTTTCTTGACTAATTTCCTCTGCAGCCTGAAGAGACTTCTGAGCTGAGCTACGAAGAAACTAAAGGTGTATGAAGGGAGAGAGAAAGAGTCTCAGCTTAATTTGCAGGAAGAAATGAAGAGCAGGTGTTCTGAAATGGCCAGTGAATTTGGCAGATAAAGAGCAAAGGTGAGTCCTGGTTTGGTTGGGTTTTTAGGTGGTGGTGGTTTTCAATTTGAAACCTGTTTTATTATTTCCCTCTACTACTTTTCATGTTCTGGATTTTTTTGTTTTCTTTTGTTATTTCTTGGCTGTATCCTGGAATTTATTGACTTTTCTTGATGCTCCTTCTACTGTTACACAAAACTGCAGAGTTTCTAGAGGTGTTTTTGATGTCACTCGGGCTGTGCAGTAGCGTGTAACCTTATATCTACTTCTCTGTTCATTACTCAGATTTTTTGCTAAAGCAGCCACGTTTCAGAGCTGCATATATTTTGAGAAGCGATTGCTGCAGAATGAGTGAACCGCCTTTGCGGTGGCTCATTTTTAATCCAAAAGTTAGCAGTGGTTTTGTGTTTCTGTTGGAAGGAATCCTATCAGAAATGATGTGAAAGCTGTTTTTGTTTTAAAAGAGCCTGGTTTCACTTTGATATAGTGCTGGATCAGCAGATGATAAACAGAGTCTTGATGGCCAACCCCTTTACTGTTTTTCACAGAACTGACTTCTTTTAGACCCCTCTGAGTTGTTTTTTCCTTTTTTTTTTTTCTTTCTTTTTTGCTGTCTACAGGTTGCAGAACTTTCCCAGCAGTTGGAGGCAGAGTCTGAAAAATGCAAGGAGCAGGAAGCTGAAAATAAAGATTTGCAAGAAGAGGTGTCCACCATGCATGAGAACCGCCAGAAACTGGAGAAAAGCAAATGGCAGCTGATAGAAGAGGTGGCTAACCTGAAACATCGTTTGGAGACTAGCATGGTGGATCACAACCTTATAGAACAATATGAAAAAGAAGTCGAAGAACAAGCAGAACAAGATATAAGACAAAAACTACAAGAAGTCAATCTATTTTTGCAGGTAAGTGAATTTCTTGTGTGTGCCTGTAGTCTCAATTATATCCTTCTCTTGTGGTGATAATTTTGTAGTATGTTATTTTTGGTTCCTGATTCTGTGTGTTAGTGCTGTACTTCTACTGTCCTTCAGCAAAGACAGGAAATACGGCTGGGCAATGGTGCTTTCACGTGTGAGTAACGTGCCTGCAGGGCGCTGAATGCAAAGCTTGCCCAGGGTGGCTTTCTGTTTTGCAGTTCTTGGGCGGTATCACTGTCTGGCCTTGTTCTTACTGTTCATCCTTGAACTCAATATTGACACTTAGAGTTGTCATGGCCAGACATACAGGTCCTACTTTGTCATTGTCCAGGGGAAAGCGCTCAGAAAAGAAGTCACTGAAGTTGTACAGGGGGTGGAGGTGAGGGACTTATTTTAGACCCCTCTGAGTTCTTTTTTTTTCTTTTTTTGTTTTTTCTTTTTTTGCTGTCTATAGGTTGGTGAACTTTCCCAGCAGTTGGAGGTAGAATCTAAAAAATGCATGCAGCCGGGAGCACAAAATCAGGATTTGCAAGACGGCATGGTAGCTGATCTCAGAGGGGCCACGGAGCAGCATCACAGGCCCTCAGCAAGAAAAGCAGAACAGGTCTGGTGACAGTGAGCAGGGCGGCCATGACCGCAGGTCACCAGGCCAGGCCATAGGGACGGGTACGTCTACAATTCAACCAGACGTCACGTCCATGGGTGAGGGTCAGGGCTGAGAGCAGTGAGGCTGGCACAGGCCTGGCTGCAGCTTCAGGCCTCGCCAGCTTCTTCTAGGCCTGGCAGATGAATTCCTTCTCAGGAAGAGAGGGAAGTAACACCGCCATAACTCGGAACAACGGTATGAAGTTGGCTTTGCCCAAGATCAGCCCTTGATCCCCATCTTAGGCATGAATTGAGCAGGAGGCAGTTCAGCTTTGGCTTTTCTGAATGGTGTCCTGCTTTGCAGGGCACAATGTGGTAGAGGTGATGCAGAAAAAAAAAAAAATCTGTAACATTTGCCACCAGTAGCTGTCTCTGCCCAACTTTACTTAGTCACCTTGACTCAAAAGCAGAGTTTCCAGAAGTGTTTTTGAGGTTGCTTTGACTGTTCAATAGTGTGTAACCTTTTCGCAGAATCACAGAATGTTAGGGTTAGGAAGGGACTCAAAAGATCATCTAGTCCAATCCCCCTGCTGGAGCAGGAACACCTAGAGGTTAGGGTTACACAGGAAGGCGTCCAGACAGGTTTTGAATGTCTCCAGAGAAGGAGACCCCCCAACCTCCCTGGGCAGCCTGTTCCAGTGTTCTGTCACCCTCAATGTGAAGAAGTTTCTTCTCAAATTTAAATGGAACCTCCTGTGTTCCAGTTTATATCTATTGCCCCTTGTCTTATCATTGGTTGTCACTGAGAAGAGCCTGGCTCCATCCTCGTGACACTCACCCTTTACATATTTATAAAATGAATGAGGTCACCCCTCAGTCTCCTCCAAGCTAAAGAGACCCAGCTCCCTCAGCCTTTCCTCATAAGGGAGATGCTCCACTCCCTTAATCCCTGCTTCTCCACTCATTCCTCAGGTTCCTTGCTAAAGCAGCTGTGTTTCAGAGCTCCTTTCATTTGTAGAAGGTATTACTGTAGAAGAAGTCAACTGCTTTTCCCTATTTTCACAGCTGAAGACACCATAACCAATCAGATGCTGGCAAAGTCCCAACTCCAGAAAACAAGGAGCAGTTCTACTGAGATACGTACAAGTAGGACTGATAAATAAACCAGGACATGAATTGCATTGGAGATTTTGTCCATAAACAGCCTCACACATAACTATGGCGGCCGCCCCTCGGCTACTTAACGGCGCCGCTAACGGCCACCACGCTCTCGAGGCGGCGCACGCGGGGAGCCGGCCGCGCGGCGGGCAGGGCCAGCCGTTCCTCCCGCCACCGCCCAACCGCGCCTGCGCCGTCGCGTGGGGGGCGGTGGCCGTTAGCGCTGTTGCCGTTACCGGGGCAGCGAGACGCTGTTCTCTGGACACCCGCCCCTCGCAGTTCGCCGCGCAGCAGTGGTAGCGGGCGGAGGCCGCTTGCGGGAGCTCCACTCTCCCCTGTCCCAGTCCCCGACTCTGCCGGCCGATTGCCTGCCGCCGTTGCTCGCCTGAGGCGGGACCGTGCCCGCGCCCCCGCTGCGCGATGAAGAGGATCTTTGGCTTCGCGTGGAGGAAGAAGGGGCAGCCGCCGTCCGGCGGCGCCTCCCTGCCCTGCCCCGCCGGTGCCTACGACATCCAGTACAAGGAGTTGAGCAAGCTGCACCGCGCGGCTGCCAGCGGAGACCTGGCCAAGCTGCGGCGGCGGCTGAAGACATTCAGCATCGACGGGCGGGACGAGGAGGCGAGGTAAGGGGGGAGCAGCGCCGCAGGGCGGGGGCGGCAGCGGCGGGAGCCTCGAGGTGCAGCCGCAGCCCCCGGCAGCGACGCGGCGCTGGGGACAAACGGCCGCGTCGCTGCGAGGGGCGGGAGGGCTGGTTCTGTCACCGAGCTCGGCCCTTGTGCTGCCAGAAACACTTCTATTCGACCTAGCATCCCACTGTCGCCTTTTGTCCCGGTCTCGTTTCCCGGAGTCGTATTTCCCTGCGCAGGGGTGGAGGGGAGCTGGCAGCAGAAAGACGGGGTGCACAAGGGACATCACAGCCGTTCTCCAGCCACACTCAAAAGTCAAACTGCAATGGCATGCATCTCCGTGTATCTCTAAGGGCTCAGCGTGCAAGTTTAGCAGTTGAGCCAAAAAAGCTGCCATTCTCTTACCAGGGAGTAACTTGTGGAGAGGTAGGCGCTGCAGTTAGGAAAGAGTTCTAGTGCAAAATGACTGTGTTTTATCTTGGTTCTCCGTGCGCAGTTGCCTGATACGTCTTTTATGACTGTGATGTGTCAGCCAAAGCAATAGTCTGATTTTGGGTGGCAGGTACTTAGTTGTTTGTTCTGAGGCTTTCGCACAGCTAATTGGTGCCTTGGCTTGGAAGATCTGGGCAGCAACTTGCAGGAGAAACTGCTTTTTCTGGCGGGTGTTACTCTGTGGGTTTTTGAGTCGAGCATAGCAAGTGCTTGCAATTATATTTTAAGGAGAAGCCCTGGGCTGCAGCATAGCTCTTAGTGATCCATCATAAGCATAAGGGAATCAGCTGAAGTTTTGGGTCATGTATGTGTCAATACTCTAATGCCTTTTTTTTGAAAAGTCTTGGAGTCAAAACCTTTATGACATTCTGAAAACATGCTGATTTTATCAGAGTAGCTCAGCATCTATCGCAAAGACTGGACTTTTGCCAGCCAGCTAGCATACTGCCCTGAAAGCCCTTAAATGGGATGAGTTCAACAAGGTCAAATGCCAGGTCCTGCGCTTTGGCCACAACAACCCCCTGCAGTGCTAGAGAGTGACTGCTGGGCACAGAGTGGCTGGAGAGCAGCCAGGCAGAAAGGGACCTGGGGGGACTAATTGACAGGAAGCTCAACATGAGCCAACAGTGTGCCCAGGTGGCCAAGAAGGCCAATGGTATCCTGTCCTGTATCAAAAATAGCGTGGTCAGCAGGACAAGGGCAGTGATCCTTCCCCTGTACTCTGCATTGGTGAGGCCACACCTGGAGTATTGTGTTCAGCTCTGGGCCCCTCACTTCAGGAAAGACATTGAAGTGCTGGAGCGGGTCCAGAGAAGAGCAACAAGACTGGTGAAGGGACTTGAACACAAGACCTATGGGGAGAGGCTGAGGGAGCTGGGCTTGTTTAGTCTGGGCAAGAGGAGGCTCAGAGCTGAGCTCAGCACTCTCTAGAACTACCTGAAGGGCAGTTCTAGCCAGGTGGGGATTGGGCTCTTCTCCCAGGCATCAGCAATAGGACAAGGGGACATGGGCTTCAACTCTGCCAGGGGAAATTGAGGCTGGAGATTAGAAAGAAATTCTTTAGGGAGAGAGTGGTCAGGCCTTGGAATGGCCTGCCCAGGGAGGTGGTGGACTCACCATCCCTGGAGGTTTTTAAACTGAGATTGGACATGGCACTTAGTGCCATGATCTAGTAAATGGACTGAAGTTGGACCAAGGGTTGGACTTGATGATCTGTGAGGTCTTTTCCAACCCAGTCGATTCTGTGATTCTGTGATTAAATACACCTATATTTGTAGGAGAAGCAAGAAAGAGCATGGTAAGCATACACTTCAGTAATGTGTGGTGTGTGCCTTTGTGTTGCCAGTTAGGATTTGTTTATGCAGTTGGCGATGAGGGATGCAGTTTAAGGTGGTCTGAGTGCTTTTTGTGCACACTCCAGCTTCCTGAGTCAAGGTGCCCAATGACATTTGTGGAAATAGCTGCTGAATGTTTATCTTTTTTTCTTACTACCCCTTCTCTTTGACTGTGGCTGATTCAGTCAGTCATCAGGTCTTAGCAGACCCTGTTAGGAAATTTGGCCGGTTTTAGATTTTAAGTTCATCTTGTCTAGAAAGCTTTGTTTCCTCTGGAAAGGTTTCCTTCTGTGTGTCATAGTACTATCAGTGTTATAACTAAGCAAATAAAGTAACACACTGTAAAAAGAAAAAAAACCCAAACAAACACAAGAGAAAGTAGTGTACATACATAGAGCACTGTGATGACTTTGGCATGACAGTGCCCAGTGCTGAAAAGCTCACCTGAGAGGAATTCAGTGGACAGTCTGCCTGGTTGCTGCAACCCCTGTACACTATACCAGCCATGAGGGTTGCAGGCCCAGCTGTGCCCTCTTAAGTGCTTGTGGCTGTGATATGTGTTGTGAGTGACCATCACATGCAGTTGTGTTTCAGAGCTTCACTGTGTCCTCCAGGGACCGGTAGAGTTGACATAGTTGGAAAGTGATGTAAAGAACAAGAAACGTGACTAGTAATGGCTAAGGTGTGCATTGTTCATATGAGTATCTCTGTTCAGCTCCTCAGGATTTCCAAAACCAAAATCTTGTACCAGGGACATGGCAAGTATCAGACCTACAGGCTCCTTGCATAAAGAAGGTCCTGTAGCCCACAGGACCTCCCAAAAACTGCACCTGGAACGGTATCAGTTAGGAGTGGGCAGTTTTTCAGAGGTGGTCTCCTTCTCTGTTGGGACAGGTGTCCTGCAGAGCAGCAGGAGCTTTACCTTCTGCACAGAGTGAAGCTTGTGCTGCTTTCTGCCTGTGATTTAGAGGGAAACACATGCAAGGACCTTCTGGGTGATTGTGTCTTTGGGTACAACTAGGCTGATTAATTGACATCAGACCTAAAATGTTCTGTGGCTTGAAGGAGCTCTTTTCTTTCTGACAAGACTTTAACTTGAAGAAAAAAGTTTCATTTTCTTATGCTGGTCATGTACTGTTGAAATACAATATTCCTTCCTTGAAGAGGACTTCCTCTGTAGTAGGCTTTTTATGACTATGATAGTTTAACATGTCAGGATGGTCAAATATTACTTTCCTGTAGTCAGGATTACAGAGTCTTGCTCTCTGGTTTGCTACATGTTATCAGAGGCACTTAGGTGCATGTGCATCCTTGTGTTTGGTGCAGTAGTAAACATGCTAGGAAAAAAAAAAGAAAGCAGCATAAATTCTCAAAGCGCAGGGAAATACTAATATTCTTGCTGTAAAACCCACCTTCTACATTTCTGATACGCTTCCGGGATGTGAATAATCACGGAAGAACTTAAGAGTTTTACTTGCCATAGCCCTCAGATGCTCAGGCTTTGGTCTCTGTTGTTGTGCCTTGTGTGTTGTCCTGCTGGATGCAGCGACCAACGCCTGGGCCCAGGCATCTGTTTGTGCAGGGTCAGTTTTACAGTGAAGGAAATGTCACCTTACAAAGTGGACTCTCTGGAAGGTTTTTGCTAGCCACCTCAGGCATATGGTGTGCAGCGGCTGCTACTTGTAATCTTTAGCTGTTACAAAATCTTTTCTTAAGCTTACTTTTTACAAAGTGAAGCTCGTGGTCATATCAATTTATCCCAGCCTGAAATATTTCTTTAGTTGTCTGCCTGTGCTAATTTAATATATTTAATTTTTAGGACACCTCTGCATCTCGCCTGCGCAAATGGCCATGTGGATGTTGTTACACATTTGGTAGAAAGCAAGTGTAAGCTAAATCTTCTTGACAGTGATAACAGATCAGCCCTGATGAAGGTATGTGGAATATGTTATGTGCTTGTAAGTGGGGCTTATTGATTATGCACTAAATGATGTATCTGGCAGGACTCTTTACACAGCCCTATGTAGAAACATGCATATTGTGGTGGATTGGCATGGAATAGGCATATGTTACTGTTAGGGAATAGGCTGCATGAGCTAATCTTAGAAGGTGCTCTTATTTTCCAGCGTTGGCAAGCTGGGGGAATGGTAACAGAGTGAAATGTAAATTCTGGAAGTTTTTCCTTTGTGTGTTGTTCCCAGGCAGTACAGTGCCAGCAAGAAAAATGTGTGGCTATTCTACTAGAACATGGTGCTGAACCAAACCTGCCAGATGCTGATGGCAACACTGCCCTGCATCTGTCTGTCATCTCTCCTAATACAACTGTGGCAGAGCTGCTACTTGATTATGATGCCGATATTGAGGCCCGGAATAAGGTAAATTTTTGTATTTGTTAAGGAAATTCTTTCAAGAAATTGCATTAACATTAATATTTCTCTTCAAGGTTGTGTGTTTTGTTTTTTTTTTTTTTATTTTGAACTTTATTTATTTATCTGTCCTTTCAGGAGGGATTTACTCCACTTGCTCTTGCTATCTCTGAACACCAGGAAGAGATAGTAGAATTTCTCCTTGGGCACGGAGCTAACGTGCATGCTCGAGATCAGCGTGAAAGGTGAGGGGTTAGTCAGAACACTACATGAGTCTCCCTAGTACTCTCTAAGCTGGATTGATGAGAGGCATGAGAATGAGCTCTTAAAGAAAAAAATCGGGGACCCACACGGAAAGAGCTATTTCTGTGTGACTTTTGGAAGCAGGTCTGCACTTGACTGCTGTCATACCTCAGTGGATGCTTTCTGCATTGAGTTTGCAAGAAGGCATTGGCTGTGATGGCCCTTCTGGCAGGAAACATGCCATTAGCTCAGCAGTGTTGCCTCAATTTGAAAAAAACATCTCATGTGCAGCAGCATAAGTGTTGTCTGTGTAAAAAGTTATGAAACTTGTTTATGAAGTTATATTGATAGAGGAAACTAACATTTTAAGGGTTAACCAACCACATAAGAAGGGCTTACTAAAGAACCACCACTTTAAGCCACATAATGAATATCTAGTTTAGAGCTGTATGTAACCAGTTGTGTTAAGAAAAAAACAGAACCTCATCGAATGCCAAGATAAGTTTTACAGCACCAGCTGTAACCTTGAGGAGACAAGATAGCCAAGATTTACAGCAAAAAGGGAGTGCCAGTCTGATTTCGGTCGACTTGGCAGCTTGGGTTCCAGCCAATTCACCATAATGAGCCAATGCTGAAAAGTTCACTGTGACAAAGCTGAGGGAGCCTTCATCCAAAGGCCCCCAAAGACCCCTCCTCAAAATCACCAAGTGACACTGCACAGGTGCAAGAGGGGAGGGTCAAGGAGGAGACTATGGAAATGGTTATCTGAGACTGATTTTAGAAGAGGCAGGGAAAGGTTACGAATATGTATAGGCATTCCTGGGGTTATTATGAATATGTAATACCTTACTGTATTTAAGCACACTTCTTATTGTTTAAAGGTATGCGTGTTGGGTGGAGCGAATCCCCCACGCACCCAGCGCTATTTTGCTTATGCTCTAATGAACATATCAATGTGTTTAAGGAATACAATTAAGGAATTGGATTAAACGTTGTTTATACATAGAAAAATCGTAAGTTATTTATTTCATGAGCAACTAAAGTAACACACTCTAAAAAATAAAAAACACCCAACCAAACAAACAAAAAAACCCAACCGAAAAAAAAACACAAGAGAAAGTAGTGTACATACATAGAGCACTGTGATGACTTTGGCATGACAGTGCCCAGTGCTGAAAAGCTCACCTGAGAGGAATTCAGTGGACAGTCTGCCTGGTTGCTGCAACCCCTGTACACTATACCAGCCATGAGGGTTGCAGGCCCAGCTGTGCCCTCTTAAGTGCTTGTGGCTGTGATATGTGTTGTGAGTGACCATCACATGCAGTTGTGTTTCAGAGCTTCACTGTGTCCTCCAGGGACCGGAAGAGTTGACATAGTTGGAAAGAGATGTAAAGAATAAGAAACGTGACTAGTAATGGCTAAGGCGTGCATTGTTCATATGAGTATCTCTGTTCTGCTCAGGATTTCCAAAACCAAAATCTTGTACCAGGGACATGGCAAGTATCAGACCTACAGGCTCCTTGCATAAAGTAGGTAGGTCCTGTAGCCCACAGGACCTCCCAAAAACTGCACCTGGAACAGTATCAGTTAGGAGCGGGCAGCTTTTCAGAGGTGGTCTAGCAAAGCCTTCAGCCTTACTGAACGAGATGGGCAAAACTTAGCAGGGAGTTGGAAGCACTATAGGCATGATGCCAGCTAGTCATGAATCCTGGGTCGAAGCTAATCGCTAAGAGAGATTTACCTTGTCCGCTGCCTGTCAGAGTGAACTCTAGAGCTTTTCATTGCTTAGCTTGTAGCTGCTGGGTCATGGGCTCAAGTGCTGTTGGAAATGCATGACACCAGCCTGCTGTTTCCCTGTTGTATCCCATTGGGGCGGTTTTGCAGCTGCTCAGGCATCAGCAGTTCTCTTTTACCCCATGGCTGATCAGCATAGGATTGCAGCAGCAGGAGAAGCAGAGTCTGGGCAGGGTCCCCACGGCTGGGTGGCAGAGCAGCTTTGGTGTTACTGGAGGTTTCTTGCAGGTACGTGAAACTGTGATATTCCCTGCCAGCCTGTTCCCTAAAGTGGATCTTCTGTGGAGCTCAGCAGGCCTTGCTGCAAGCAGAGCCATCTCCTTTCCTGTTGGCAGGCTGAGAGGCTTGGTTGAGGAGGGCAGCAACCAGTTGCAGGTTTCCTGAAGGCTTTTCGGTTTGCAGAGCTGATAGTGACTTCTTGAGGTTTGTCATGTTTCATAGTGCTTGCTAGTAGCAGCTTTTCGGTGATGGTGGAATCCTTCATAGCCAGTTATGGTCAGCGCTCCCAGATAATCTTAGTCAGTCATTTCTTCAGATATGGAGGATCCTGTATACTTACATGGGAATTTCTCAAAAAGTGGTGGTAGTCACCATTGAGGGACTCCTCCGTTGATGGTTCTGTCTCTTCCCCATCTGTAGCAAGATATTGCAAGTTCTGTGTTCTGCGTGTTTTTCTTGTCCTCGTCCTTGTTGCCATGGAGGAGGCGCATCAGCTGCACTGTAACGAGAAGTATCTGCATTACAAATTACTGTGTTTCTGCATCACATACCACTGCATTTGTTTACCTCTCCCTTTTCATTCCCACCTAGCCAGTGGGAGAGAGCTGCTGTCCTCTTGCTTCTCAGCAAGGTACCAAAGCAATTGCAATGTTAGTTGGGCATTTCTAAATACAGACAAGGACCTACCCACAGTGTTGCAGTTCAAAACTGGTGCTGCCATCCCCCTCAGTTCTAGAGGAACTGCAGGATTGTTATTGCATCACCTTCAAGGGAGAAAGGTCCTGTGTGTTTTGTGGATTGTCTCCTTCTCTGTTGGGACAGGTGTCCTGCAGAGCAGCAGGAGCTTTACCTTCTGCACAGAGTGAAGCTTGTGCTGCTTTCTGCCTGTGATTTAGAGGGAAACACATGCAAGGACCTTCTGGGTGATTGTGTCTTTGGGTACAACTAGGCTGATTAATTGACATCAGACCTAAAATGTTCTGTGGCTTGAAGGAGCTCTTTTCTTTCTGACAAGACTTTAACTTGAAGAAAAAAGTTTCATTTTCTTATGCTGGTCATGTACTGTTGAAATACAATATTCCTTCCTTGAAGAGGACTTCCTCTGTAGTAGGCTTTTTATGACTATGATAGTTTAACATGTCAGGATGGTCAAATATTACTTTCCTGTAGTCAGGATTACAGAGTCTTGCTCTCTGGTTTGCTACATGTTATCAGAGGCACTTAGGTGCATGTGCATCCTTGTGTTTGGTGCAGTAGTAAACATGCTAGGAAAAAAAAAAGAAAGCAGCATAAATTCTCAAAGCGCAGGGAAATACTAATATTCTTGCTGTAAAACCCACCTTCTACATTTCTGATACGCTTCCGGGATGTGAATAATCACGGAAGAACTTAAGAGTTTTACTTGCCATAGCCCTCAGATGCTCAGGCTTTGGTCTCTGTTGTTGTGCCTTGTGTGTTGTCCTGCTGGATGCAGCGACCAACGCCTGGGCCCAGGCATCTGTTTGTGCAGGGTCAGTTTTACAGTGAAGGAAATGTCACCTTACAAAGTGGACTCTCTGGAAGGTTTTTGCTAGCCACCTCAGGCATATGGTGTGCAGCGGCTGCTACTTGTAATCTTTAGCTGTTACAAAATCTTTTCTTAAGCTTACTTTTTACAAAGTGAAGCTCGTGGTCATATCAATTTATCCCAGCCTGAAATATTTCTTTAGTTGTCTGCCTGTGCTAATTTAATATATTTAATTTTTAGGACACCTCTGCATCTCGCCTGCGCAAATGGCCATGTGGATGTTGTTACACATTTGGTAGAAAGCAAGTGTAAGCTAAATCTTCTTGACAGTGATAACAGATCAGCCCTGATGAAGGTATGTGGAATATGTTATGTGCTTGTAAGTGGGGCTTATTGATTATGCACTAAATGATGTATCTGGCAGGACTCTTTACACAGCCCTATGTAGAAACATGCATATTGTGGTGGATTGGCATGGAATAGGCATATGTTACTGTTAGGGAATAGGCTGCATGAGCTAATCTTAGAAGGTGCTCTTATTTTCCAGCGTTGGCAAGCTGGGGGAATGGTAACAGAGTGAAATGTAAATTCTGGAAGTTTTTCCTTTGTGTGTTGTTCCCAGGCAGTACAGTGCCAGCAAGAAAAATGTGTGGCTATTCTACTAGAACATGGTGCTGAACCAAACCTGCCAGATGCTGATGGCAACACTGCCCTGCATCTGTCTGTCATCTCTCCTAATACAACTGTGGCAGAGCTGCTACTTGATTATGATGCCGATATTGAGGCCCGGAATAAGGTAAATTTTTGTATTTGTTAAGGAAATTCTTTCAAGAAATTGCATTAACATTAATATTTCTCTTCAAGGTTGTGTGTTTTGTTTTTTTTTTTTTTATTTTGAACTTTATTTATTTATCTGTCCTTTCAGGAGGGATTTACTCCACTTGCTCTTGCTATCTCTGAACACCAGGAAGAGATAGTAGAATTTCTCCTTGGGCACGGAGCTAACGTGCATGCTCGAGATCAGCGTGAAAGGTGAGGGGTTAGTCAGAACACTACATGAGTCTCCCTAGTACTCTCTAAGCTGGATTGATGAGAGGCATGAGAATGAGCTCTTAAAGAAAAAAATCGGGGACCCACACGGAAAGAGCTATTTCTGTGTGACTTTTGGAAGCAGGTCTGCACTTGACTGCTGTCATACCTCAGTGGATGCTTTCTGCATTGAGTTTGCAAGAAGGCATTGGCTGTGATGGCCCTTCTGGCAGGAAACGTGCCATTAGCTCTGCAGCGTTGCCTCAGTTTGAAAAAAACATCTCCTGTGCAGCAGCACAGTGTTGTCTATGTGGAAGCTCTGTGTGAAGATTGAACTTCTGTTTTGACTTCCTCTCCCGTTTTGCTGTTGTTTTTAATACTTAATGAAAAACACTTTTTCTTTTGTTCATTTTGAAGTAATTGGACAATACTGTTTTTTGAGAGCAAATAGGAATAAAAATAATTACAGTGTCTGTGTGAAAGGATCTGTTTTTTTATCATATTTTGGATGTTTCAGAACACCACTTATGATTGCTGCTTCTGATGGGGAGCTTAATTTGGTCAAGGTGCTTCTTCGGTATGGTGCTGATGTTTCCCATACAGACCCTCATGAATGGACAGCTGAAGATTATGCTGTTATTCATGGATATTCTAGGTAATTTTTTAACTTTTTCTAATGATAAAGTTGTCAGTTATCAGCGTGGCTTTGGAACATCTTTGGTAACAGCTCAAAGGTTTAATGGTGTGTTGAGACCCGTCTAGATGCTGTGCTCAGTGGCATCTTCCAATACGTATCGTTCCTGTGTCTAGTGTTAATTTGGAAGTTGAGGAAAATTTCCGCCCAGAATTCTCTCTTAGATTTCAAGTTTTGTTGCAAAGCTCCCATTTGACCAATAAAAGCTCTAAAAAGTGTCTGTATCTTACTGTTATCCAGTGGTGGAACTTGGCAAACTGAAATGCATGTAAACCCTCTCTCCAGACCAGCACTACTCTCCAGACCACTTCCATTACAATGCCCACGAACTACCAGCCTTTTATTTTAGAGGAGGTCTAACTGATAGCCCTTTTGTTAAAATGTTAAGCAGTTTTAATCCTGTCTGCATAGCTTTGTTCATGTGGGTGTTCCTTCTCTAAGGTGGTTATGTGTGCTCAAAAACCAGGCTGAAAAAATGTACCAAGCAGGAGTTAATAACTTTGTTGGGATGAATATCCGTCTCTAGAATTAATATGACTGTAAGAAATATTGAAGTATGTAATAGTCATGCCATAAGTTCTGTGTGTATTACCCTGAGCAAATACATACAAGTATATTAATTCATATGGCTATGAATGTGCACAGGATGGATAATAAATGGTTGCTAACTATTCTGTTAGTTGGTATAAGCAAGTATATGGTTATTTTTGCCAATATATTTCCTTTCTTTCTCTCTACAGTCTTAGTGAACTACTGGCACAACACGCAGACTCAGAAAACACAGCAGAAGCTTCTGCAGGTGCTGCACCAGGCCTCCCAGTACTTAGCATTCCTCCCTGGGCAGGAACTGCTGGCATTATGTTGGGTGCACCTGCTGTGGA
The DNA here is from genome assembly GCF_964273445.1 of Streptopelia decaocto. Taxonomy (NCBI): domain Eukaryota; kingdom Metazoa; phylum Chordata; class Aves; order Columbiformes; family Columbidae; genus Streptopelia; species Streptopelia decaocto. The sequence goes on along the minus strand of NW_028116404.1, from coordinate 75,858 downwards.
CAGAGGTAGGATCCTTAATCATGGAGGAGCTCAGGAGGAAAATCACTATGGCCTTTTCTTTAGGTGTTTTGTATGTTAACACTTGTTGTGTTCACCATTGACTTCAGTGGAGGTGTCAGAGAGAGTAGGACAAGAAGTTTTGTGAATGCACTTACTTGTTGCTAGTTGGAGATGCTTCTCGTCAGACTGTGAATGGGATTTTTGTGTTACGTGTTCACTTACAGCTTGTTCCCTTCCGCCTGTCAGATTGCCCATCTCTAGATTGTTTTTCTAGAGAAAGAGAGAAGTGGGACAGGGAAGAAACTAGGCGGGAGTGGTTTTGTTTTTCAGATGTGTACTTTTACCTGTAGATGGCCATTCAGATTGTGAAAATCCAATCGTAAAAGCAGTAGGTTCATCCTGAGTAGTTCTTCATCTTTCTGTAGTTAGGAAGTAACAGATGAGTTAACAGGAAGATATGGCCTGTTGATTTCCACGGAGTTTGTGTGTCTTTGTGTTGACTTTGTTAACAACAACAATGCACTGTGTATACTGTATCTTCTTGGACATCGTTTGATTTACAATGAAAATAATGGGTTTCTTTCACTTGCAGTAATTTTATGAAATAAACTTAAAAAAATCTGTATTACCTCATGATCCAGAAAAAAATCAGCTAAATTGACCTGTGATAAAAAATAATTAACTCTTTCAGTGAGTTTTTAAAATCCAGTCTATGCTTATGAGCATAACTGTAGAGGAATCTTAGAAAATTAATATTTTCATGTAAACAAAATTGTTTGTCTTGAACTTTATAACTCAGGCCCTACAGTGGGAGGTTTTATTCTTTCTGGTTTTTTAAGGGTGTTATATCAGAACTATGTGGCAAATGGGGATATTTTTCCTCATTGACTTTTCCAAGATATGAGAATATGGGAATTTAATTTAGAGCAGTTGCTTTGATCTAGTTGGAGATTTGTGAAGTTTCTTCATAGACTGAAGGAAGATTTTCATTGTGCGGTGCTTTTTTTGTGGGTGGTGGTGGTGTTGGTGTTGTTTTAAGAGCTTGGTACAGGTAGTTTAATCAGCAAAATATTGCTTTCAGCCAAACAGCACTCTCTGTTACTGCTTCCTGTGAATGTAGATAATTGCTGTGATACCACATTGTAGTGGCTGATAGGCCTGAGTTATTATTTTAAAATATGACTTGAAGAATACTATTGGGTGATTCTGAAACTGACATACCCTCAGTGAAAATAATTTGCCCCATTCCTTGAAAATGATCATACTACTAATACAAGTCCCCAATATTATGGGAAGTCTTTACTTCTTATGTTCATTTGAAGAGGCATAATAAATGCGAAGAGAATGTTATGCAAGTTAAGGACCTGGAAGGAGAAAGTGTGTGCTGTTCTCAGTCTGCTTCTAGTAAAGCTTGGTTTTCTTCTGAGTAGCATGGATCCTTTTGACCTTGTGCTCAGTCTCTTGGAAGATGACCTCAGCATGTTGAGAGACATGAGTAGCATATAGAGGACACTCATTGGCGTTAATTCTGCAGTGTCTGGCTTGCACCTGCAAAGCACATGTCCTGCATCATGATAGTCCCTTTGATAAGCTGCATAACAGGCTTTGAAGCCTCTGTTAGTGGAGAAGCTGGGATGATCTTGACCGACCAGAGAAACACCCACTTCAGAATTACTTTATTTTGCTCTTCTCTATTGTTTTCCTGGCATCTTCAGTGTTGTCCTTATCCCTTTTGCTGGTTTTGTACTTGTCAAACATTCTTCAAAATATTCTCCTCTAATGAGCAAGTCAGCATATTTAAGAAGTTGGCACAAGCTTATTTGATTGTTTACTTCTTGTCAGAACATGAACCTTTCTATTAATCACAGGCGAGTTTGCAAAAACCTCCAAATGAATGGCTTCCAGCCCTAGCATATTGAATGACAGACCTTTTGGATTTGAAGTTGGAATTTCTTTGGCAAAAATAACAATTCTGCAACTTTTCTAAAGGCAAGGATTCAGATTTCCTGTGTGTCTGCAGTGGCAGCTTGTTTTAGCTGCTGCACTGCCTATTAGCATATTGTTCCTTCAGTGTTTCCCTGAGTCCCTTCAGACACTGTTGGTTTTTAATCGTAGAGCTCTTGGAAAATAAGTGAGTGCTTCAGTGTGATTTACATCTCCTGAGGTCAGGAAAAGTTGTCCTGTATCACTTTTGAAGAAAACCAAGAAATGGAGATGGGATGAGAAACCATCTTGAGGTCTTCAAGTGTATGTTTTTTGGTAGGAATCCTTTTGCCACATCCGTTACATGTATTTAGAGTAAAATCAATATCAGCAGGACTCCCTTCTGCTCTGAGACAAATGTTTCCTTACCACAGAGAAATTTGGTGTCAGGTAGCTGCAATAACAGAACCTCACTATTAAAATAAAAAATTTTACTAAATAGGATGGGCGGAGCAGGTGGTTGGTGATTTATATTCTAAAACTTCTGCCGCACAATACACAGACATGCACAGGCACAGAAACACGCATGCGTGACACTCACAACAGTCAACGCACCTGTTTTGGTCCCCTTGTGGCCTGTCCTATAGTGCTGAGGGAACAGGGCATTCATTCAGACTGCTTGTCATGTCTGCATTCTGGTTGGTGGCGTAGGCTGCTGCATGTCAGCAGTTTAGCATGGTCACATCAATGTAAGCAGGACTCTCTTGTCTTCACACTGATGTAGGAGGGGCCTATGTATCAGGCACCAACTGACACAGCTTTTAAGGTGAGCTGGTTTAAGGCAACATGTTTCTGGGCTGCTTTTTGAGTGAGGGATAACAAGCATGCTAAAACTGTAACTTGAATGATTGTAGATAACATAATGGCTGGAAGTTGTGTAGTGGTGGAGCCAAGATTTCCTTCAAAATGTCTGGATAGCGTATGTCCAAAGTTTAGTTGTTGGCACTTAGGGATTTTGGGATGCTTAGAGGGAGTGGGTTTGAGTGTGCTGTATGTATAAAGCACTCTACAAATATGAAGGAATTGCGTTTGCAGTCTATGCTAGATGAGAACTAGTCAAGTTAGCAGTACATTTCTGGTAATCTGTTGCAGTATTTCAAAATGTTGGAATGTAGGTATTTTACATGGAGCTAGTAAATTAAGTTACACTGTTTGACACTGTCCCTTGAGAGTAGAGTTCTGCCGTTTGTGATTGTTTTCATTTCTAGCACCTAAAACTGTAGAGTAGGCTTGTAGTTGCAGTACATTCTCCCATTGCTGTAGCTTTGTTGATGTGCTGCTTATGTTTTCCAAATTTCTGGGAATTGAACTTTATTCTGATGTCACTGTTTCGTCTGTCCTTTTCATGCCTATTCCTAAATGGATATAACAATGCAACAATCTCCTAACTACACATCAAGAACAGGAAAATCAAGGAAAGGTATTCTGTACAGTAGCATTTCAAATATGAAACACGTTGTATTATGTACAAATACATCTATGATGTTTTCTATCCTGGAGGACCCTATTTTGATGGGTTTGCTTTTATAAATCAGATTTGCGAGCAGTCTTTGGGCACTTTTTGTTTGTTTGCATGTTTTGCATGAGTCATTTGTTATTGAATCGTTTGCTTTGTGTCATCAGTGACAGTATTTTTTTTTTAAATATGTTCTTTGATTGCTCCAAAATGGAAATAGACTTCAGTTAAAGGGGAAACAAGTAATCCCCAGAGACAGCTTTTCTAGATCCTGTTTCTGTGGTAGGGCATCAAGGTCTGTCTGAAAGCATGCTCATGAACTTCCTCTGTTGCCTTCTAACAGGCAATGTGACCTGGTTTCGATCATTGCTTAAAGTTACTGTACGTTGAAAGCCGAAGTTCAGATAACTTCCTTAGCTGATTTGATTAATTATAACTGTACTAATCAAAAATATATCTGAAGTATTGTGTCAAGAGTTTGTAACTGGCTGTTCCTCCCTATCCCCCCAGTTCTAAGAGGCATGTTTTCATTCAGCTTGGGACGTTAGCAGGTAGATTAGACTGTGAGCACTGGGTTTACAGGAAGCTGCAGAATGTAAAAATAATTACTCTTTTAAAATATTATGTGTTTGTAGTAGGAAACATTAAAAATCGGAGACTATGTTAGTATTTTAGCTAGTTCAGCTTGCACTGGAAGTTTCAGCCTCTAGGTTTTGTCTGTGTGACGCGTCTACACTGAACATGTCTACTGTATTTCATGGTCTGAAAGCCTTGTTCAGGTCAGGAGATGTACTCATCAAAGTTCCCACATAAACCCTGTCTTTCGGACAGACGCAATTTGCATGCTCGTTTGTGGTTTACTGGTAGTAGAAGAGATGTCTTCCAGCATGGTATGCCTTTGTTTTCTTTTGCCTTCAATGGCTTTGCCCAACACCTCAGTTTGGTTGTCAGCATGTGACTTCATGGGAGGTCACCTGTCTCCATCTCCTGTTTATAAACAACTTCATTTTGTTATGATAGTTAACAAGAATTAGTTATTGAGAACTTGAGGAGTGCTGAAATAGCTGCTCTGTGGAGGTTATATTTGTTTGGTTTTCCCTTCCGTCTTGGGACTTGAAGAGCCCTTTTGTTTCATCTTAGTTGTTGATAGTTGAGATGTTAGCACTCTTCAGGCTGGATTCCTTGAGTGCAGATTTCATTAGGACATCAGCGATGTGCTAGAGGGCACTCTCATTGAGTTTGCAGATGGCCCCAAACTGGGGGGATCATTCTATACGCTCCAGGGCAGCGCTGCCATTCAGAGGGACCTTGGCGAGCTGGAGAAAAGGACTGTCAGGCATGTCTTACAAAATTCAGCAAAGACAAATGCCAAGTCCTGCACACAGAGAGGAACAACCTCTTGCTACAAAACATGTTGGGACTGCCTGGCTGGAGAGCTGCTTTGCTGAGAAGGACCAGAGGGTCTTGGCAGGGAGTGAGCTGAGCGTGAGCCAGCAGAGTGCCCTGGCGACTGAGAAGCTCGACAGTGTCCCGGGCTGTATTAAGAGCAGCATAGCCAAGAAACTGAGAAAAGTGATTGTCCATCCTCTTTGGCAACTCACTGGAGTGTGTCCAGCTCCCTGGGTACAATTTTGAGCCCCCAGTGCAAGAGGGACTGGTCTTTCAACAGTGAGCAAATTCAGTGGAGGGCCATCCAGTTTGTCTAGGGCCGGAGTACATGCCCTGTGAGCAGAGGCTGAGGAAACTGGGCTTGTTCAGCCTAGAGAAGAACTGACTTTGAAGGGGACCTAGCTGCAGCTTCCAGTACATATGAGGCGAAGACAAAGCCGCGTTCTTCCCAGTGGTGCATGACAGGAGGTGGAGACACCAGAGGCATAAACGCAAACAAGAGAGTGTCTAACTGAATGTGAGAAGCTGCACTGTGATAAGCACAGTCAAACAGCGAGGCTGTACAGTCTCCTTCCTTGGAGGTGTTCAAGATTGGTCTGGATAAAGCCTTAAACAACCTTATCTGACCTCTTCACTAAGCCTGTCTTGAAGAGGTGTTGGCTAAGAGACTTCCTGAAGTCCCTTCTGACCTGATTTGTCCTATGATCCTATATCCAAGTTGCCTTCATACCGCTGACAAAAGCTTGGTGTGTAGCATAGAATGCCCTGGTTATTATGCCCCTTTTGTCTGTTGAATGCCCTTTTCTGTGCAGCATAGAGAACTGCTGGTGATTCTTCTACCTGAGGATAAGCTTGAGATCTTAACTGTACTTTGTGGTTTTTTTCTTTACATTTTCAGATTAATCTGTAACTGGGTAGAGCATTAGGTAGTGTAGCATGTAGCATAATGTTATACATGTTACATAGAGTAGTAAAATCTCTGCATGTGATGTGTTCTCATGTGTAATATGAGTACTTCAGAGGTTCATGTACTTAGTATTTTGCTAAACCACCAGCATTATGTTAACTGTTAACTAACATAGCGTATTCCTACTATGCTTATTTTTTTTAGTTTAGAGGTGTTTCTTAAACTTGTAGGACATAAGAATCCAAAGGAGAGAGAACTCTGGTATTTTTGTTGTCTTTTTTAATTCAGTATGGTTTGAAAAATAAGTCGCTTTGGAAATAGATTCACTCATGTTGTCTTGTGTTGAATTGACTGCCCAAAGTTTCATTCTCTTATGACCTTTAGAGTTGTCCATGTGAGATATTTATATGTATTGGTTAATTTTTTGCATGCCAAATCTAATTTCAACATGTCAATGAATTTTTACACAGCAATAGATGACTCTTCCCAAGGAGACTCAATAAGGTGAGACTTTGAAAATACCTAGCACGTACCTGAGGAATCATTTGAGAGACACAGCACTCATTTTGCTTTGCTTTTTAAGAAGCTCTGAGAAAGAGGAGGGTGATGACAGTTGGCATACCTCTGAGGAAGAAGAACTCGATTTTACCCCCAAGGTACGGTGCCTTTACAGGAAAAATGTTCTGCAAAAATAAGTGATTTGAAGGCAAGTTTTCTCTGGGATTGACAGAAGCTGCAGTTCCAGCCAATATTCTTTTCTCCTTAGAAGCAGCCTCTGGCCTGCCAGTCTCTCTTCTGCTGTGAGTTTTTCCCTAAAAGACCTGTAACTGTGGCCAAGCATGCAGTAGATTTGTGGTTTGGGGCAAAAGAGCAATAGGTGACGGGATAAACAACCACATGGTTTTATTTACTCTTGTTCATTTGAGTCAGATTTGCAGACCCTGCAAGTTGATAAGTTACTATGCTAACCTATTCTGTTCTTCTCCAAACATTGTTATTATTTCCTGTAAATTTGCTGACAGAATCCTAACTGCTCAGAAAAAGGGCATTTATTTACCAAGATCTACTGAAATCCTTCATCACCTAGTTCTCCTTTCCTCCTCGTCAGGTTCCTCAAGAGCACTCAATAGATGAGTTATTCAAATGGGTCATCTTTTTTCTGCTATGAGATGGCATTCCATGCTTGCATGTAATCTCACACTGCATGTTTTCCCTCTCTTTTGAATGCTTCGGTAGTATTCTTTCTGTCAGCTACAAGCTCTCATAGCTGTTTTTACTGAAGTTCTGAATGGTTTTCAACTTCTGCAGTGATGTCCGGAGCATCTAATCTGTTGCACTGGGACTCTGCAGTGGTGAGGAACCTGAGTGTACTAGTTGAACCCTCTCTGTGATGGTAGAGATACAAGCATGTTTAGTTTGAAATATGGTTTAATTTTCTTGCACTGATTTAAATAGAAATGATGCATTTTTCTGGCATGATTTTTAAATTTAGGGATATTTTAGTAAGTGTACTTGCAGGTACTAATTTATGCATTCAGTCTAGGGATCTTAACAGTTACTTGTGTTATGTGTATTTGCAAGCAAGCATCCTGAAACTGCAATCGTAAATACAGCTGACTTTTACAAATATTAAAACCAGACGTTTAGAACTCTTATGCATCTCAACATAGTTTCGGAAACAATTTGCAAAAGATGTCTGTGCGGTGTTTTGGGGTGAAATACTTACTGAATTGCATATGTGAGAAGTGTTTGCATAGTTAGAACTATAGGATGGAGCAAGCACCTGAGCACTATCAAAAGGACAAGCTGATTGTATTTATTGTTCAAGATTTGATGTGAACAAAGGATTTGTTTTTGTTACCGTTTTAAAAAAATTGGTTTGCTTAAATAAATCTTTATTTACAGAAGCCGCAGAAGCCAAACTTGACACTGTTAATGAAAGCTTCCCAGAAGTTCAGGAAAAAGAGTAAGCTATTTGGAAAAGATTGTATGATATCCTGATATATAAAAGTAGACTTGATAAGTAGGGTTTTGGTTTTTGTGGGTGGTTTTTTGGTTTTTTTTTTCTTTTTTTCTGTTTACATAACTCCTTTTGTTCACATGCATTTTTCCTTTTCTTATGCTTTAAGACGATGGTGATGATTCTAGAATTGAAAGTCCTAAGTCACCAAAGAAAAACCTCAAAGAAGAACAGGAGGAGGAAGATCAGGAAGATGAAGAAACTCAGTCTAAAGACATACAGGTGGAGAAGCAGGGAAAGAAAACAAAACCTAAAGGGGAAATTAATCAGAAATTGAAGTATTTTAGTAATGCTAAGTATGAAGGGGAAGCTTGGTGTGGAACTGGAGATGTCTGTGATGATGATCATAAAATAAGTAAAGAACTTGATGAAAAGGTGGAGGAATCTGTTGATACTCCTGTGTTTTTATAGCTGGGTGTTATGAAAAGGTGCGAGAAAATGTAACTTCTATGTCTCCAAAGATAATGAATAATGAAGTATCTTGCAAGTCAGTGCCAAAACAAGCTGTCTTTCAAAATCTAAATAATTTGCAAGATACACAAGAAAGCCAGAATAGGAAAAGCATGATTCAGGAGAAGTTTCACAGAAATGCAGCAAAAAGCCCAAAGCTTGAAAGCCAAAGACCAAACTCTGTTGTTCTTGAATGTGTGGATGATGAAGATACTGAGGAAGCCCTGAAGCAAGAAAGGGAAAACTTGTGCTTAAATAGCAGTCAAGAAAATTTAAGAGCAGCATTTCACTCAAGCACCAAAGTAAGCATATAGGGATGATCCAATGACAACATTATTTTCTAAGGGTGATACAGGTAAGAAACAAATAGTAAACTGGATTTCTCTTAATACTTATTCTTCACGTATATCCATCTTTCGATCATCCTTTTTGGTATTAGAAAATGTCTCACTGCTAGCCAAATCAGTTTCTTAGGTATAAGAATAATATCAGGCAACATTTTCCATATTTTTTTATATTGGTTGCAGTGGTTTTGCAGTAAAAAGAATAGGCGGTAGACTGTTTCTGGAATCAATTGAATTTTTCTCAGGGGCTTTGCAGAACTGGAGGTGAGACTTAGAACATTAGGCATTGCTTTCTACTCATGTAGATTCCCATGGAAAAACTGAAAGTCTTGTAAAACAAAGCTCAACAAAGTTTCCCTGTTGTCTTACACAAGAAAAGTATTTTTCAAGTTGTCGATGGATGGCAAAAAAGGTGCTTGTTTCGGCTCTTTCCAGCTGCTTTGATCCATTTCTTTTAGGGAGAATCACCTGAATGGGAAGAAAAGGAGGAGGAGCAGGAAAAAGAAGACACAGGTGAAAAGCTACAAACTGCAATTCTTGAGGGAGTGAAGAATTCTATTTGTAATGATAACCATCAAGTCCACAATGCTTCAAAAGAAAATGCTGGTGAGAGAAATGAATTAGTAAATACTAGTCCCAGTTATTCCTCTCTAAATGTTAATGCACACTAAATGAAAGAAAATGGTGATTGACCTATAAGACAGCAAATGTTTCCCTTGCCTGTGAATGCTAGTGGGCATTGGCAGAGAAGGAAAGCAGCTTTTGTTCCTTTTCATTAATTCTTGAAGAACTGCAATTATGATTTTGGATTCCCAGTAATGCTATACGAAGCAAGTAGCATTCTTGCTTGCATTGCTCTGTTGTCCCTGAAGTAATCTGAACACAACACACACGTGATAAAAAAATGGAGGACTAAGAGTGTCTTGGGTGTGACAGTAGTATTCCCCTTACTGGCCCATATTGTTGGATTGAAAAGCTGAGATTGTTCTTAGCTGAAGGCTAGGAGAGATTTGAGTTAAGCTGAGAGCTGTTTGTTCTAGTGCCTAATCTTCTACAGTTTTAAAAAGTAGAGGGTCTCTCCAGTGCCACAGCTGTGTGTGCTTGAAAGCATTACCAGCTTCTTCAGAGTTGAGCACTTTGGTCCTTACCTCAGGTCTCAGAGTAGGAGCAGAAGGCATCTTTTGGATGCAGGGCTTGACCGACGGGGAAAAGCAGAGTGAACTAAAACCACTCAGTGTCTCACTTGTTACCTCATTTATAGGTGCCCTGCCAGCCGAGGGAGCAGAGGAAGATAATGATTCTCCCTGGGATTCCGAGGTACTGTCTGTGGAAGACTCAGGGGTCCCCACAGAAGGGGTGCATGGAGGGGAGGGGTAAGATCCAGAAGCACTTGAGAGCTTGCTGTTGCCTTGAGCCCTAACGCTGATAAGGCTCGTTTCTTCTACTGCTTCTACTCCATGTTTGTAACCAGGGCCTGGCAGGATTGTTGCTTTTTCACCATGCAGCCCTGTTCTGCTGACCTGGTCAGCGATTTTCCTTAGGGTATCACCTAGATGGTTAGCTGCTTCTGATTGGATCCCCTCTAGCTTTTGTAGGTGTGCTCCAGCCCTTTTTGTAAGCTCTGCCTTGCTAGTCTTCATTCAATCCAAATTGGCCTTGTGACTGGGAGTATCGATGTATTCCCTCACCATGCAGGATACGTGCCTAAGAAACATAAGCACAAACTTGAATGTCAGGTACTAGTTCAGTACAGAAGTTGGATCACCACAGACCTGCAGCTATTGGTTCGCAACCCACATCTTGAGTTGCCATGTTAGTTTTCCTTTCTGGCTGTCCAGTTTCTCAGTGTGACAGAACAGTTTAGATGAGTTGTAAGGTTTTTGCCTAAGACCTGAAAACACACACAACTGTTGTGATTTTCCAGTATAGTACATCTTGGTGTGTCCTTTCCTGGGGTCTTATAAAAGGTTTTTGTACCTCTTATATACTTGATACCATGCTGTGCAAGTTGGCTTTTTGCGTAGAAATGAGTTGAAAATGCATTTGTACCAATTGTCATGCATATGTTTTAGATTATAGAGTCGAATTGTGAAGGTCTGAGGGAAGTATCGTCCGGTGTGTTTCTCCCAGCTGCAGACAGACAAGGAATATACTCCAAGATTGTCTCCGAGGAATGCAACAACGGTAACTTCCTGGGGGACTAGATGTTTGTCTGTAGGCATTTATAGACTAAAGTGAACTTTTATGAGTGTCTGTCTTAGCAATGCTGTTCCGATGTGGGTGCATGCTATAGCAATGAAGTGCTTACTTTTTGAATTAACACCAGTAATCATAGCGCTTGCTGGCCCCTTTGTAAAGGAAGTTGTCTTGTTTGCATTCTGTGTGTTCTTTGGACGTGTTTGTAATTTTTTGGATTCAGGTTCTTGTTGCATGATGATGAAAGTGTATGTGTTTTAGGACTGACCTGCCTGAACACTTAAACGTTACTGGATGCTAACGCATCAGAAGAAAGCTGTGATCTGGCTAAACATTTTTACCCCCAGCTTAATTTTTGATAGCTTTCTGTTTCGCTTTGCCTAGGAGCTAAAATGGGACCGAAAGTTCAGGTTTTGTTGCTAAGGGTTTCTGCCTGTGTTTTGTGATACTGTCTCCCTAGCATCTTGAGCATAGGATGGCAGGGAAGTTTTGCTCTTGGGGTAGAACTCTTTCCAGAAGAACTTCTCCTTTACCAGGTGGTTTGTCGATCCTGCTTCTAGGATAGGTACAATAGGACAACTGAAGAAGCTAATCCAGTTTGAGTTTAGTAAGCTAGAAGCAAAACTTGACAAGCTCCTGGGAGCTTCTAAATGGACTTGTTGAGTAGTTGTCATGGAAGTCTGCTTTGTGTGATTCCACTAAGGCAAATTTCAAATCCCTGTGGGAAGGGGGTGAAAGGTCATTATGGTGATCTTTCTAAGGTTTTTCATAGTGCTAGACCACCAAGTGAAGTGAAATGAAATACTGTTTGCTTTTAATTTTTTTTTTTTTTTTTTTTTTGATCCAAAAGTTTTGCTGTGGAGCCGTTCTTAGTAACACTTCACAGACTCATTTCATGCGAGGACTCAAACTCAAAGAATTAAGCAGAGGATTTGAGAAACATAGGTGGGCCAGTAGATTGTGTGGGTTTGGAAATGATTTAATGCTGGACAACATTTAAGGAAAAAAAGTATTTGGAACTATACTACAAATGCAGATGACAACCAAACAACATTTGTTTGTTTCCTTGCAAGCTAAACCAGAACAATTTGATGAGAACTAGCTCGATTTTCTTTTTTCTTTTTTTTTCCTTTTGCTGAATGACACGTGTGAGGTTTCTGTGTCTGCAGCCATGCTTGCCGTGTCCCATCAATGGAAAGGAAAATACTCCTTCACACAAAGCACTTGCAGAATTGCAGTCGGAGCGCTGCTGCGCTGTTTTGTGATCATTCGCTATAGCAGACCGGATTTGGCTTTTGAAAGAATCCTTTTAGAAAACAGGATTCAGCTCCTCAAAAGGACTAAGTATTTTGATTTTGTTCGTTCAACAAGCCCGACCTTATTGCTTCACATGAATTGTCCTAGTTTTGTGATTATTGTTTTTTAAATCCAAGGTGCGTGATGGGAAGTGTGTGGTGTCCATTTCTGGTATAGTCATCCAAATGCTATACGATGAGGCAAACTGAATGTTAGGTATCATACTCTTGATGAAAGAATGCTTTCAACTAATACTTAGCTGTAAACCTGGTGATGTTGAATGGAGGAAAAGAGACCTTCAATTAAATAAAATCACTTTTTTCAAAACCTTTTTTTTTTTAACCTCCAGGCTTTTCAGAGAAACCCAGCAATTCCCAGGTAAGTATTTGTTCATGTCAGATGGGCTACTTGTTGTCCTCATTGAATAGTATGTGGTTACTTTGAAATTGGCCTATTGTCATTGGATTGTGTCTTTTCTAGCTGAAGACTCCAGAATCAGCTTTGGAAATGAAGGAAACCTCTCCTAAAAAAAGGCAGCAGGAATCAGGTAACGTTTAGTTCATGTGGTTCTGGGTTTAGCTTCATAATCTTTCTGGAGAGGAGTATTTAATAAAGCATCTGATGTATTTGTTTTGCAGATCTGTTGGAGGAATTAGGTTTAGGAGATGCAGATGATATTGAAGGTATTCATAGCAGTCTCTGTAGTGTTTTGGGTTTTTTTATGGCCAGACACATTGTACTGGCATGTTTTTTTCCTAATACTAAATTAATGGTTCTAGCAAGGTGTTCTGGGAAAAGAAGGTCTACTGAAATACGCCTCTATGCATGTGTGTGCTCCTCCTCTGGTCTGCCATTCAACACTGCAAATACCCTTCCATGATGTGGGCTTCCTCCTCTATACCTGCTGTCATCTCCCCTTTGCAGGGGAGTCCTGAAGTTTGCTTTCCTTCCAGTTTCTCAAAAAAACCCTTCCTGATATTTGCGGTTCCCCGAGCATGTGCCGTAGCTGATTCCGGGCTAGGGATCTGCAATTTAAGCTGTCCAGGTGCTGCAGGTGAGACAGAAAGGATCGTTCTTGGGCTCCTCCTGTAGCTGTACGTAGCAGGAATGATTGCTTCCCTGGCTTTTCTCTACCTGTCTGGCAGTTGCTTTGGAACGTGTAGCAAATACATTCCTTTGAGGCTGGAAACTGCCCAGCAGGTTCAGAGGCAGGGGAAGGAAGCGGGGAAGAGAGACAAGGTGGGAGGAAATGACAGTGTCAGCGTGTGGCCAGGAATTCTCTGTCTTTGGAAACAAGGATAAAAGTGACACAGCTAGTTGGTCCACTATAAATTGGAGGGAGGATATATGACTTCAGTGGTTTTTTAGTTTCCTTGTTTTAACGTTTATTGATTTCCATATCTACTATTGAGATGAGTTTTTAAGAGTTGCTACATTCAGCTATTGAAAATAGAAATGAGAGAGAGGTGAACAGATCTGTCAGCAAGTACTTGAACTTGTAACTTTGAAGTATAGAATACAAATGGTTCCAAGCACCTTGGCATCCTCGCTTTAGGGGGATAAAAAAAGTACCGTGTTTCTTTTGGCAATAATAGAGATTAAACTTCTCCCTAGGAAAAATCTCTCTCTCTCCTCTTGCTCTTCCAGTCCTCCTCTCCACCACCTCTTCCTCTCGCTCTTCTCGTCTCTCTCATGTCTTTGCAGTGGGTAAGCAAGAGCAGGTCCTCTTGTGCCCTTTATTTTGTGGTGATAGCGTTTTTATAAGATGCATAGAGGCTTCTTAAAAGTTGTTCAAGCATGAGTGCTGGTTTTGTCTGTATTACACAATAATGTGAGATGTAGCCCCATAGCGGATCATTACGTTATATATACGTTTGTATAATATTACAAACACAGAACAACCACCTTTTCGTAGCTCCTTTGGTGTCAGCTACTTTTCTGGTGTGTCTTTATTCATTTGTGCCATGTTAGTGTTTCCCCAGGTGTTATCGTGAAGATCAAGTGTTAAGAAGTACATGTGACAATTTCCTTCCAACTTTTATGGTTGGCTTTTGGTTTAAGCAATTTAGATTGCTTCAGCAAAGCATCACAGTTCCTGCGGCACAAATCTGTATGACTCTAAAAGGCCTGAATGCCATCCTTCACAAGTTTATTTCATAAATCTGGAAAAAAGGTGCAGTATCTTGCACAACTGAGTGTTCAATGAGAGATTAGATTTCCCGATCTATTTACTTTGTTACTACTCATCAGAACTTATTGAAATGTATTTTTGGGTCAATAGTGTTGAGTCAGCTTGGATCGGTAGTGTTGTTCCTATCTTTTCTGTATAGAAGAGTAGCTGCTTTGCACTGTAATCTGCACAAAATCACTATGGAAGACAATTGATGAGGAGGGAAATCTCAGAGGAGAGAGGAGTGGTAAAGGCTACTTGGAGAGAGCACTAGAAGTCACATGAGTGAATCCTGAGTCAGTTTTACCTAATGGAGTAGCTTAAAAGAGCCAAATGAAGATAGTCGCATCTGGCCAGGAACCCACTGAGACTGAACCTTTTGTTTGTCTGGTAGAGAAGAGATTTGGATGTTAATCCCCTAAGATAGAAACAACTTTTGTGTGTTTGGCGTGTGTTGGAGCTGTGAGCCCATACTCTGTGTTTCAGTGGCAATGCTGAGGTGTTGAGCGTCTGGGAAGGTGCAGGGTAACACCCCTCTGTCCAGGAAGAGCTTTCTTGGTGGCGCTACAAAACGCGCGTTGTTGCTTCATGATTTTAGTGTGAGGATGTTTTGGACAGTGTTTCTACATTAGCTGCTGTGCAGCGGAAAGTAGTAGTAAGTGCCAAATTCTGGAGCTGTAGGCTGGAGAGCAGGTGACCTAAACTCTGTATCTCACCGGACTGCAGCATGCAGGAGTGTCTTCCTGAATTGGGCTGGGTGTTGCTTGTAGCTGTGTCAGCTGTTGTGCATATCCATCTTCTGCTGGAAAGGAGGCAAGAGGAGGTGGCAGTGAAAAGGAAATACCATGATGTGACCAGGCGTGAAGAAACACTCACTTCTTAGGTTGTCCTTAGCAAGAGAAGCACTGCGCATCTTTTGGATGCAGGGCTTGACCGACGGGGAAAAGCAGAGTGAACTAAAACCACTCAGTGTCTCACTTGTTACCTCATTTATAGGTGCCCTGCCAGCCGAGGGAGCAGAGGAAGATAATGATTCTCCCTGGGATTCCGAGGTACTGTCTGTGGAAGACTCAGGGGTCCCCACAGAAGGGGTGCATGGAGGGGAGGGGTAAGATCCAGAAGCACTTGAGAGCTTGCTGTTGCCTTGAGCCCTAACGCTGATAAGGCTCGTTTCTTCTACTGCTTCTACTCCATGTTTGTAACCAGGGCCTGGCAGGATTGTTGCTTTTTCACCATGCAGCCCTGTTCTGCTGACCTGGTCAGCGATTTTCCTTAGGGTATCACCTAGATGGTTAGCTGCTTCTGATTGGATCCCCTCTAGCTTTTGTAGGTGTGCTCCAGCCCTTTTTGTAAGCTCTGCCTTGCTAGTCTTCATTCAATCCAAATTGGCCTTGTGACTGGGAGTATCGATGTATTCCCTCACCATGCAGGATACGTGCCTAAGAAACATAAGCACAAACTTGAATGTCAGGTACTAGTTCAGTACAGAAGTTGGATCACCACAGACCTGCAGCTATTGGTTCGCAACCCACATCTTGAGTTGCCATGTTAGTTTTCCTTTCTGGCTGTCCAGTTTCTCAGTGTGACAGAACAGTTTAGATGAGTTGTAAGGTTTTTGCCTAAGACCTGAAAACACACACAACTGTTGTGATTTTCCAGTATAGTACATCTTGGTGTGTCCTTTCCTGGGGTCTTATAAAAGGTTTTTGTACCTCTTATATACTTGATACCATGCTGTGCAAGTTGGCTTTTTGCGTAGAAATGAGTTGAAAATGCATTTGTACCAATTGTCATGCATATGTTTTAGATTATAGAGTCGAATTGTGAAGGTCTGAGGGAAGTATCGTCCGGTGTGTTTCTCCCAGCTGCAGACAGACAAGGAATATACTCCAAGATTGTCTCCGAGGCATGCAACAACGGTAACTTCCTGGGGGACTAGATGTTTGTCTGTAGGCATTTATAGACTAAAGTGAACTTTTATGAGTGTCTGTCTTAGCAATGCTGTTCCGATGTGGGTGCATGCTATAGCAATGAAGTGCTTACTTTTTGAATTAACACCAGTAATCATAGCGCTTGCTGGCCCCTTTGTAAAGGAAGTTGTCTTGTTTGCATTCTGTGTGTTCTTTGGACGTGTTTGTAATTTTTTGGATTCAGGTTCTTGTTGCATGATGATGAAAGTGTATGTGTTTTAGGACTGACCTGCCTGAACACTTAAACGTTACTGGATGCTAACGCATCAGAAGAAAGCTGTGATCTGGCTAAACATTTTTACCCCCAGCTTAATTTTTGATAGCTTTCTGTTTCGCTTTGCCTAGGAGCTAAAATGGGACCGAAAGTTCAGGTTTTGTTGCTAAGGGTTTCTGCCTGTGTTTTGTGATACTGTCTCCCTAGCATCTTGAGCATAGGATGGCAGGGAAGTTTTGCTCTTGGGGTAGAACTCTTTCCAGAAGAACTTCTCCTTTACCAGGTGGTTTGTCGATCCTGCTTCTAGGATAGGTACAATAGGACAACTGAAGAAGCTAATCCAGTTTGAGTTTAGTAAGCTAGAAGCAAAACTTGACAAGCTCCTGGGAGCTTCTAAATGGACTTGTTGAGTAGTTGTCATGGAAGTCTGCTTTGTGTGATTCCACTAAGGCAAATTTCAAATCCCTGTGGGAAGGGGGTGAAAGGTCATTATGGTGATCTTTCTAAGGTTTTCCATAGTGCTAGACCACCAAGTGAAGTGAAATGAAATACTGTTTGCTTTTAATTTTTTTTTTTTTTTTTTTTTTGATCCAAAAGTTTTGCTGTGGAGCCGTTCTTAGTAACACTTCACAGACTCATTTCATGCGAGGACTCAAACTCAAAGAATTAAGCAGAGGATTTGAGAAACATAGGTGGGCCAGTAGATTGTGTGGGTTTGGAAATGATTTAATGCTGGACAACATTTAAGGAAAAAAAGTATTTGGAACTATACTACAAATGCAGATGACAACCAAACAACATTTGTTTGTTTCCTTGCAAGCTAAACCAGAACAATTTGATGAGAACTAGCTCGATTTTCTTTTTTCTTTTTTTTTCCTTTTGCTGAATGACACGTGTGAGGTTTCTGTGTCTGCAGCCATGCTTGCCGTGTCCCATCAATGGAAAGGAAAATACTCCTTCACACAAAGCACTTGCAGAATTGCAGTCGGAGCGCTGCTGCGCTGTTTTGTGATCATTCGCTATAGCAGACCGGATTTGGCTTTTGAAAGAATCCTTTTAGAAAACAGGATTCAGCTCCTCAAAAGGACTAAGTATTTTGATTTTGTTCGTTCAACAAGCCCGACCTTATTGCTTCACATGAATTGTCCTAGTTTTGTGATTATTGTTTTTTAAATCCAAGGTGCGTGATGGGAAGTGTGTGGTGTCCATTTCTGGTATAGTCATCCAAATGCTATACGATGAGGCAAACTGAATGTTAGGTATCATACTCTTGATGAAAGAATGCTTTCAACTAATACTTAGCTGTAAACCTGGTGATGTTGAATGGAGGAAAAGAGACCTTCAATTAAATAAAATCACTTTTTTCAAAACCTTTTTTTTTTTAACCTCCAGGCTTTTCAGAGAAACCCAGCAATTCCCAGGTAAGTATTTGTTCATGTCAGATGGGCTACTTGTTGTCCTCATTGAATAGTATGTGGTTACTTTGAAATTGGCCTATTGTCATTGGATTGTGTCTTTTCTAGCTGAAGACTCCAGAATCAGCTTTGGAAATGAAGGAAACCTCTCCTAAAAAAAGGCAGCAGGAATCAGGTAACGTTTAGTTCATGTGGTTCTGGGTTTAGCTTCATAATCTTTCTGGAGAGGAGTATTTAATAAAGCATCTGATGTATTTGTTTTGCAGATCTGTTGGAGGAATTAGGTTTAGGAGATGCAGATGATATTGAAGGTATTCATAGCAGTCTCTGTAGTGTTTTGGGTTTTTTTATGGCCAGACACATTGTACTGGCATGTTTTTTTCCTAATACTAAATTAATGGTTCTAGCAAGGTGTTCTGGGAAAAGAAGGTCTACTGAAATACGCCTCTATGCATGTGTGTGCTCCTCCTCTGGTCTGCCATTCAACACTGCAAATACCCTTCCATGATGTGGGCTTCCTCCTCTATACCTGCTGTCATCTCCCCTTTGCAGGGGAGTCCTGAAGTTTGCTTTCCTTCCAGTTTCTCAAAAAAACCCTTCCTGATATTTGCGGTTCCCCGAGCATGTGCCGTAGCTGATTCCGGGCTAGGGATCTGCAATTTAAGCTGTCCAGGTGCTGCAGGTGAGACAGAAAGGATCGTTCTTGGGCTCCTCCTGTAGCTGTACGTAGCAGGAATGATTGCTTCCCTGGCTTTTCTCTACCTGTCTGGCAGTTGCTTTGGAACGTGTAGCAAATACATTCCTTTGAGGCTGGAAACTGCCCAGCAGGTTCAGAGGCAGGGGAAGGAAGCGGGGAAGAGAGACAAGGTGGGAGGAAATGACAGTGTCAGCGTGTGGCCAGGAATTCTCTGTCTTTGGAAACACTGTAATTTGCACAAAGTTATTATGGAAGACAATTGATGAGGAGGGAAATATTAGAGGAGAGAGGAGTGGTAAAGGCTAATTGGAGAGAGCTCTAAAAGTCACCTCTCGATACTAGCTAGAGAACAGGCAGAGTAAAAGGTGGGGGATTTTCATCTTTTGTATGCAGAGAGAAGTCTGGGTGCTGGCAGGTCTGACTTTTCCAGCTTTCAGGCAGATACAGTTGACCAGAAAAGCTTATTCAGTCTGTGTTGCGCAGTCTTCCTCAGAAAACGTGTCCCAGCTCTCCTGTATCCACAAAAAACTTCATCTGTCTTTTAAGCAAAATGGTGGTGCCCATGTTCCATGCCGGAAGTGGTCACACGTAGGAAGTCGTATGGTAGGAAGCTGCATGCATGTTGCAGTTTGTGACTTGAGTGGAAACTGGAGGAGTTCCGTCTATCTGAGAGATTGACCGCCCCCTGCTGAACTTGGAGTGGAGAGGCTTCCAGGTGTGCTAGAAACTCGGAGCACACTGGTGTGTCTAGACTCTTCTCATTCTAGGAGATATTGTTACCACTTAAGATGCTTATGTGCAAATTATCAACATACTGGATGCCTAGTTATGCCTAATCTGTGCCCCGTTCTGCTTTCTTGAGTTCTTTTTGTTTTGTTTTCTGAAAGGATGTTACATATCACTGTGATGTTGATGCAGATACCCCTCTTGAATTTCATCGGGTTCCAATGCTTCTGGCCACCCCTCCCAATTAGCACTCCAAAAGCTGTGTGCTCGGTGAGGGAGGGACTTGCTGGGTCCAGTTATCCAGCCATGTTACAATGCTAGTAAGAGGGACAAAGACCCATCTCCACAAACTATGCATAACTGTTGGAGGAAATGAAGATGTTGACCTCCAGATTATAGAGGTTATTTGTATAGAAGCTAAGTGTTTACTTATTCCAAGCGTCCTGGTATTGATAATTTATAACACTCCCTACGGTACCTATCTGCCATCTACAAATGGTCCTTGGCTGCCTGCACTTTTGTCCTTTATTTGTACTGCTGGTTGGAGCCTTCATCTGCACCAGCAAACAGCTTGGTACTGGGATATCTATAAGCATCAGGAAAGGCTAAATCTGACTTTTTCTTGTTTTTCGGGATTGCAGAGTAAAAGTGTCTGTTTTCCTTATGGAATATTATCCTTAGATAATCAAGTATCATTGTTATTATCTTTAATACCTGATAGATTGTCTGAAATACATTATAGTCATCAATAGTTCATCAATAGATCATCATAACAACTCTGACATAAGTGCTATCAGCTCAGTAATGACTAATGTGTGTTGGGAAATGCCTTATGTTAAAATACCCAAAAAATACATTTACAAAAAATCCAGGAAATTGCATCCACCAGTGACTGAGGTGGGAGGAGAAGATTTTTATTTCACACTGTGTAACCTGAGGTTAGGATTGACCTCTGGAAACCTATATGACTGACTGAGGAGCTTAGGTTCCCAATTCAGACATATGAGTTGTGACTCTAAGTTTCTATCTAATGTAATCCCTTTCAAGAAATGAAACTTCCAAAACGAATCACTTAAACAGAAAATGCCAGAAGTGAGTTTGGCCCTGTGAGTTATTAATACTGGATCCTTTTGTATTATTATGACAATACCTATTTTCTCCCTGTCTTGATCACTTTCACTGTAGGAAGAATACTGTGTACCTCTTTAGCAGTGAAGCTTTGTTTATAGAAAGGCTGTTGTATAGAACCCATAGAATTGTGGAGCGGGAAAGGAGGTGCAGAGTGCTCAAGGTGAAAAGCCTCCATCTCTGTTTTTAGGTGCCACACTAAAGCTGCTGGGACTTGTTTCTTTCTGAGTACTTGAGACTTCAGAGTGTTGTGTGCCTTCCACAAAACCAGTGGCAACGAGTTGCTGCTTCTAAATTGTATCTGGGACTGTTTGGAGTCCAATTCTCAGATGTAACAGAGATTCAAGGCAGACACCCCATAATGGGGAGCTCAGACTGAGTGACTGCTTCTGAGGTGTTTGTGACTTGTCCAATATTCCTTAGAGATTCTGGGAGAGGAAAGGTGAATCCTGTTTTCAACAGTACAAGTGAAATGTTTCTCGACATTTCACAGGCCTGTCTTTGATTGTGCCTCACTTGTTTCTTCTGCAAGAGATGAGGCAGCAGTTTGACTGAAATACTCGTTCCAGATCCACATCTAGAGACAGATTTGTTTCATGCGTGGAGAAAAGCTGGGGCCTTACTGATTTCAGGCTGTGATTTCGTTGCGTGTGATTTTCTGTGCACAACACACAGGGAGGTTAAAATTGCTGGTGGAATGTAGCCAGTTGCTGCACAGCACACAGTGTGTCAGAGAGAAAGAGAGAGGGATATCACGCACCTTTAAGAAACAGGAATTTTGTTATTTGTGACCATGTATATCGATTTCTTTGGCACATTTCCTTTATGCATTAAAAACTAAAATGCCCTGGAATAAAGGCATTCACACAGATGCATCTTGAATCTGTATGACGATAGTTTTATCTCTAGGAGCTCCCAGATTTGAGGGGATGTGTTATTTTGCATTAAGATTTTTCTCACAAATGTGATGATTCAAGATGTACTCTTGGTGTAAATAACTAATCTTAACTCATGCTTGTTATAAAAGTGCTTCTATTTTTCGCTGTAGGTGAGCACTCGGGATCTACCTGTCGTATGTCATCAGCAGCTGAAAAAGAAGACCTCAAGGATGCCTTTGAAAATGATGAGATGCCCGTATGTAAAACAAAATATTTTGAATTAGAGTCTGAACTGGTTGATTGTGTTATAGACCAAGGTAAAAAAACAAACCTTACCAGTCAGTAAATAATGCTGAAGAGAGAGGCCTGTAGATGAAAGTTGTCTTACAGTCTGAAGTAAATTTGGATACAATCTTCTAAGGGTGGGGTAAAACCTTTGTCATTATGTTGGATGCTTGCTGTTATACTGACTTGTTTCCAGCTGGTTTGCTTATATTTTGACCGGTATTCTTCCTTTTGTGCAGTGCTGACAAACAGTGCAGTCATGCATTTTTTCCCTATACAAAATGCACATTCAAGTGAAGAGGGAGATTAGTCTATTATATGGTTATCTGCTTGGTTAAACATGCCTGCTCTTCCTCTTTGTGAGAGAAAGATCAAGCAAAACCACTTGAAATATGGTGACCTTTCTGATCCTTTCTCTGCCTCTGCAAAATACGTGCTTGTTTGACCATGGTAATAAGTGTTTGAAAAGGTTGTGGGTTTGTTTTTTTTTCAGAGGACATTCTAGAATAAGGCAGGCATCCTGTTCGTGTTGGGCGTACAGGACAGGGCTGGATAGAGAGGTCTGGAATCTTGTGTACCACCTCGAGGGACAGTGGAGTAAATGATTTCCACCCCACACCCAAGCACCATGAAAGAGGGACATGCTTAATTTTAACAGGCAGAGCAGAGAACTGAAGCCTACTATAAGCTGGTAGTAGTTGGGCAATGAGCTTGGGAATGGAGAGGCTGAGACAGGTGGTGGCTGGTTGAGGTGCTCCTGCCCTTTTCTGAAGGAGGAATTTGTGTAGAGGGGGAAAAGGGCCTGGCTAATGAGAAGAGAGAGCGAGGAGTTGGATGGTCTTAGCCCATGGGGACCCCAAGGCTGCAGGCCCTGTTGCGAAGGCACCAGGAGCTAAGGAGACACATGGGGAGTGAGGATGTTGGGAGGAGGGTGACAGATGACTGGAGTAGTCAGAGCTATTGAGGAACAGAGCGTGGGGTCAGGGAGATGGGCTGGGGTGGACCTGCGACAGCATGGTACGGTTTCCATACAAGCTTGGGTTCCTGATTTTTTGGGGGATGAGGGAAGGAATGGACAGGTTTCCCTAATTAATGCTTCTCTTTGGAGCTTGGAATGGAATTTAATATTTCTGAATCTTGGGTGAAGATCTAGTCCTAACTCTGCCAGTTCTCCATGTGCTGGACAGTGGAAAGCTTGTCATGTTCATCCAGGCTGTATTAGCTTAGCTGGCAGGGGACTGTAAAATGTCAGACAGTGGAGAATGGTGGAGGAAAGAGGGTGAGAAAATGTAGGCAGTTGTGATGAAAAATGGTAATAAAGCAATACAATGTGAAAAAATGAATTGCATTTTGATAACTGCTACCACATACGGAAAGCAGGCAGGATAAAAGGTAAAAGCAACCTTAATGTCTAAATGAATCTAATCCAAGATCTAAACATATCTAGTCCAAGAGAAACTACAGTAGGTCCTTGCATTTTTAAGAAAATGATGATTCAGTGAACCTTTAATTTAGTGTCACTCAATATTTTTTTATTATAAAAACTGCTTTCAAACTTTCTTATTTCTATTATTTCTGTTGAATGCTGAGTTTGCAACAGAAATTACCTAGATTAACTGTAACTTCCTTTTCCTTGGTAATCTTTCTATCTGTACCTGTTTGCTTAAGGGTAAATATATTTTAGAAACTATCAACTTGACACAGAAAACAGCATGGGAAAATCAGACTGACAAAGCAGAAATTCCACCTCAGGAAGCCCTAGTGGCAAATGAGGAATTGCACAGTGCTGACAAGCAGTTAAGTCCAAAACCCTGGGAAGAAAGATACGAAAGAATGTGAGTTGAAAGTGAGAAAAGGGAATTGAAAACAAATTTTAAAAGTATTACAGCAGAGCTGAAGCAGCTGTTTGGTGAAATTAATGAAACTCGGAAAAGTACTTCCCTTGCGGGAGAAATGTCAGAAGTGAAGAGTTCTTGTGTTGTTTCATCTCGTGCAACAGAATCAGATAGGAAGTTAGAAAATAAAGGTGAATTTGGAGAACTTAAACTTAAGCGAGGTGGAAAAGTACCCAAAATGGAAATTGTCATTCCAAGTCTTGGTGTCCTTCCTGATCAAAATAACTTAAATGCAAATCTGGAAGGTAGCTGGAGTACAGATGAAGACGAGAGCACAAACCATACAGATAAGATAACGGTGCCTCTAGCCAAAGGAGAGGAAGAGAAAAGGCCTGCGATGGAAATGGAGGAGAATGAAAATGGAAGTAGTAGGAATGTAATTAGGAATGTAATGGGAAGACCTGAATATTCCCCAAGACGTAACTTAAACACAAGTATTTTGGATGATGTTTCTACTATTCTTCCTAAAATACAATGTGTTTCTACAAGTAATGAAAATGCACTTTTTGTAAGAGAAAGGAAACTTGGAAAAGACTCTGGATTTAATGGTGATGTTCCCAGGGAGTGCCTTATCAACAGTAATAAAAGAGGAGAAACAGAAATTGAAAGTCTTCTTGCAAATGCTCAGCCGTTGTGTGGCACACTGAAAAAGAATCTTGATGAAGAACTAAAACAAGATATGGAAAGATTTAAGAGTAAGGTAGGAGTGCTGCAAATAGTATTCCTGGCTTTGCAGAAAGAGAAGGTACAGCTGCAAAAAGAGGTAGAAGTTCACCTGCTACTCCTTATTCTTTAGTCTTTCTCCATATCAATGGTCCTGTTCACTTCAGCTATTCATCATCAAGGGAAGATGCTTTGTGCAAATTGGGTTTTGTTTTAATGGAAATACATGAGTTATGAATAAAGAGAGAAGTGGAGAGTTGTCCTTTTCCCCCTTTTTTGGAAAACAGTCTGTGTTACTGTTGCAGTTCAACAGTAGGTGGCACTCAGTTCCAGTGTCAATAATTCTCACTTCTTTGCCAGAAAAAGAAATGCGCACAGTGCTGTCAATTCTGATTCTGAATCAAAGAATGAAAATAGCTTCTGAACAGGGTCTTGAATGATCTATTGATTTGCTGTGGTTTCGGCACGGTGTGTCTTCCTTGTCCTTGGCCAAAATTCCTGTTTGCTGTGAAACCATTTCTGCCTGTGCATTTGGGATCTGTTTTCTTTTTACCCTCATTAAGGACACAGTAGCCCCGCACACTTCCACGTGATTTTTGTTGTTGTGTTTTTACAGCTAACATTGTGCAGTCCTTCTAGCTCTTTGTCCATCAGTAATGCTTTCACTTTTTGTTGTTCGTGTTTTAAAAAACACTGTTGTTTTCTTTCTAAGGGCTGTGTTTTTGTTATCTCTTTTATCATGAGTGAATTCAAAGTACTTTCAATGGCTTAACACACTTTGTAGTGTAATTTTGTGAAAGTGCTTCTCCGTATGAATTTTATTTTTTTTTCTTTTATGTGATTTCGGAGGTAAACACTGAATTATTCAGTCTTGAGTATGGTGTTTCTTCTAGAAATACTGAGAAATACACGCAGTTTAACTTTCTTTTTGTAGGTTGAGAAGGAAAAAAGCAAACAAAGATGTTTCAAAACTGAGGTGATGGCAAACCAGGAAGATCTTGATAAATTAAATCCACCACCAGGCAACATTACTGATCAGCCAATGAAACAAAAGGTTACTCTAAGGAAGAAGGACTCTTCAAAAATTGAGACTGGAAACACTGCAGAAGTCAAAGACAAAAAGAATTTTTCATCTGAGGAGAGGTCAAGATGCATCAAGATGCCAATGAAAGGGTAAACTAAGGAAATAATGTCTAATTTTTATTTGTAGTACTACTCTAAGTATCTTTTAGGTTTTCAAATATTGTAGTAGTTGAAGTAGTTTCCTCAATGCCGAAAGCCATGCCGAGTAGTCCACTGCTTCTCAAAAATTTAAGAAAAAACAAAAGAAAATTAAAACCCCTAAGCTCATAATGGAGGTTCAAGGGTATTGATTTATTGCGTGCTCAAAAAAAAAAAAAAAAACAAACAGACAAATTCCTGCAGATTTCCTTGTCAATACCGAGGCAAAATGCGCCTTCAAAACCAGAGCTGAAGACTGAAAAACTCCCTACTTATTTTTGTAGGAAATGGCCAACCAGGAAATAGGAACTTACAGTTTACTTCGCGTTCTCCCTTTTCTAGATTATTTTGAGTGATCTTCATGCAGTTGGTGTTTTCATAAAGTCCAGATGTTCTTTGTCAGGAAAAGGGAAAAGATATTACCAAACCAAGCTCAAAAGTTTGACGAAGGCACAGATAATTTTACGCAACCCTAAGCAGGAGTTTTTTTCCTGTCTGTCCTTCAAAGGCATCTCTGCTCTAGGTACTTCCTCTAATGGGGATATGAAATATGTTTCAGCTTAGCTGAATCTAGCTCAGATTCCACATTTCTTGCTCATTCCTAGGGGAACATTATTAAAATACTTGAGTGTCTTCCAGGGTCTTTGGAGTCAACTCTGTATTTTGTCATAGGTATTCTTCATCTCCGTTGTTTCTGGGCAGCATCTTAAGTACATCTGTTACACAGGGCTTTTTTAAGTAAAGCTACTCAGCTGATGATCTCCCTTTCTATCCCTTTCTTTCTATCCCTTTCTTTCTATCCCTTTCTTTCTATCCCTTTCTTTCTATCCCTTTCTTTCTATCCCTTTCTTTCTATCCCTTTCTTTCTATCCCTTTCTTTCTATCCCTTTCTTTCTATCCCTTTCTTTCTATCCCTTTCTTTCTATCCCTTTCTTTCTATCCCTTTCTTTCTATCCCTTTCTTTCTATCCCTTTCTTTCTATCCCTTTCTTTCTATCCCTTTCTTTCTATCCCTTTCTTTCTACCCCTTTCTTTCTACCCCTTTCTTTCTATCCCTTTCTTTCTATCCCTTTCTTTCTATCCCTTTCTTTCTATCCCTTTCTTTCTATCCCTTTCTTTCTATCCCTTTCTTTCTATCCCTTTCTTTTGTAGTAAACTTTCCCTGAATGCCAAAGTTTCAAAGAAAAATAAAAGACAGGCTTCAAAGAAGAAGGCTGATCAGCAGATGAGTTCTTCTACTGGGAATCATTTTCAAGTACTGGATGACAGCACTTTCAGTGAAACATCTCAAGATGGAAGAAGGTACTGAATAGAAGGAATATTGTAAATAAAACTTTTTCATGATAAAGGTTGACCTAAAAGCTAACAGGAAGTTTTGTAAACCAGAGTGCACAATGATTCTTATTCTTTCATATGACAATACTACCTGATGCCCTTTGTATTCAAAACTACTTGTTTTTAGCTTGGAGTGCTTTGAGCATACCAGCCAAGTTAATGATAAGGTCAAACGTGCACAAATTCTGAATAATTACCTGAGTGTGAGTGTGTGTGTGTGCATAAATATATATATTTTATCTTTTCCAACAGAGAGAGGAGAGACTAAAATTACTCTTCCACTGCAGGCATCTTAGTTCTTTCTGCCTTTTGAATTATTTTTTTTTTCCAGCTCTATCCCCTCCCGACTTCTTGCTTGCCCCAAAGTTACTGTTGCGGGAGACAAAGTGAGAAACAGTAGGTGCTGATGCTGTCCAAGCACTGTCCAGCAACAGCTCAAGCATTGGTGTGTTATCAACACTGCCCTGGGCAGAAATCTAACACGCAGCAATGTGCGAGCTGCTATGAAGAAAATTAACTCCATCCCAGCCAGACCCAGTACACCAGAGAATCCAACATTAGGTTGCTTTGACCTGTAAGAGAAGGATTCTCAATACTGAAAAGAGCTGAACCCCTAGATTTAAATAGCAAATGCACATAACTCTGTATCTGCATCTCTCTCTATATATATCTATAGCTGTAAGATTCCTGTCACCTTGGGTAAAGTGCAGAGAATAGTAATTTCAGCTATTTGCTTAATACCTCCTGGCAAAAATACCTTTCCAATAGACATAATGCTACACAAATTTTTTTCAGTCTTCAACTCCATCTAACAAAATTCTCATACTAATTTTTACTTTAATTCACTACTGACGTTAAGTTGCAGAGCAACCTTAGATATTGTTCATAATGCAATATAAATATTCCAGTACTGAAATATGTTTCTGTTTTCCAGACCTGCAGCAAAACTAGGGAGTGAAAAGAACAAGGTAATGTAAAATTAATGTCTTGATAAATAGCTTGTGTCAGCCTTCAGTCACTTAGATGGGAACAGTGTTTATGTAGTGATCAACCAGATGCACAAATTACTGCTAGTATGCAGCTTTGTAATATTTGAGCCAAATCTATGGACTGTGAATGAGGGAAATGCATCAATCATGCATTTGTAATGATGTGTAATAGTATATAGTTGTATACAGAAAAGCCAGTTTATCTAGTGGAAGAGAGAAACAAGGAATTAAATGCCAAGTGTACCGATTTAAGAGAACAAGTCTTTAAATATGAGACTGACAAAGTAGAAAGAGAGGTAAAGTATACGCTTACAAAGAACAATTTAAAGTTTGTCAGTTCTTGAAATTCTTTTATGTTTCTAAAATGTATCAGGTATAAGTTATGTGCATGGGCTCAAATAATGCTGTTTTATTCTGGTTTGCCTTGTTTCTCTTGGAATTATGGAAGGTTTTGGCGAACAGGATGTTACTGCTCAGATCTGAGCAGTGAACAGAACACAGGTATCTAGGTCTAAGCTTTGATCAAGAAAGGTGATTCTTCTCTAGAACTTTTTTCACCTTTTCTTTAGTCCATTTTTGCCCTCTGGAATGATTTTAATTATTTAATGGGTTTTATCTATGTATCACACTGATGACACAAGTAAGAGTGGTATAAAGGGAAGAACAATCCAAAATGCAAGGGTTGTGAAATGAAGATGCAGACAAGTGAAGCGGTGGGGGATGAATTTATATTAAGCTCCTACATCAAAAAAAAAAAAAATTTGCTTTTCCATAAGTTGCTATCGAAATTGAAGAGTATTAGTAGTGGCCAGTATTAATTTATGGATGTTTTTGGGGGTTCTAAGGGTCCTGCCTGGTCCTCAAGAAGTTCATTTCAGACACTGACCTAAGCTTCCTATTCTCTGTTTTATGATGTGTGGCCATATTTAAATGTGTTCTTTCTTTGTGACTCTGTGAAAGACTAATTAACTGGACAGAAGACTCATTAGGACATCCGTTAAACTGTCTTTCTGCAAATTCACACAGTACATGAATATGAAACATGCTCCTATGCAGAGCACTAGCATAAAATTATGTCCCTTAAACATGCAGGACCCATGTGTTGCTCCCATTTCTGCATGCAGATGTTTTTTGTTGAGAAAAGTGGTGGAAAAGAATAAAGGCAGGGAGATATAGGGGGTAGGAAGGGAGGTAGGGGAGCTGTAGGTAATGGGAGAGTGCATCCAGACTTTTGTAAATCTAATCTGCCAGTATAAAGGCAGTTGTTATTTTTAAATAAACTCAGTAAGAAGACTGCAAAAGGATGTGCTTGAACATGTACTTAAAGTGTATCTCAAAAGAGCTTTCAGCTAGATGTATTCATTTAATTATAGAATCAAAGAATCATTTCAGTTGGAAGAGACCCTCAGGATCATCGAGTCGAACCGTAACCTAGCCTAACTCTAGCACTATATTTGTGTAATGGACAAACAGAACAAAGGACAATCTAATACAAAGTCCTGCCTTTGGTCATCAGAGTAATATCTGCAGTCGAACTATCGCTCTTGTATTGCAACAGATTTCGTTGCCTTTTGTTAGAAAAAAAAATACATTATTGCAGCATGTGCTGGTGTATTGTTCCAAGAAGATTAGTACTTGAGCCTTTTGTATGTATTAGGAAACACAAGTCCTCATGAACAGCTGCTGATAGTTTGGAGGTGCTCAGCTGAGTAGGATGAAGAGAGGTCACCATCTGTGCAGATGCCTGCTGGTGGCAGGCAAGAGTTCCTACCTTTGAGTTCAATCTGAAGGCAGGTCTAATTGTATAATCAAATAAGTGAAGGCATATTTCAGGTTCTTGTAACCTTCTTCATGCTCATTTACCTGTTTCACTAGGGCATGATCAGACGGCTGCAGCAGGAACTTGCTGATGCTCTTAGAAAGCAATCTATGTCAGAGGCTTAATGAGGTTACTGTCCAAGTCTTTGACATGGGAATGCTCTGTCCTTACTTGGAAAAAGGTTTCTGTTTCCTAAGTTGCTTTGCAAAATAAACTGATGTGTCCATAGGTTATTGTGTTTGGTTTGGCCAAGCAGGTTGTCTGGTTTCTGATGAACACTAGGAATCCTGGACTGCTGCATTTGGGCTTCTCTATGCTGTCTCTGCTTTTTTTTACCTCCCCTGCCACCAGATGCTGTCAATTCTGAATGCTCTTGTAGCTTATTCTGCATATAATTTGTTTGGGTTTGGTTTGGGGGTTTTGTTGTTGGTGGTGGTTGGTTGCTTTTGTTTTGTTTGGGGGGTTTGTTTGCTTTTCTTTATTTTTTTATCTCTTATTCTCTCCCTTCTTTGGCCCTGCTCTAATTTGCCATCCTTGAGCAGCCTTCTTGCAAATGCACTGTAAGCTACTTTCTGAGGCAGGGGCCACCTTTGGCAGTGTTCTTACGACCACTGAAGTATAGAGGCCTGATCTAATCAGAAGTCATGTTAATCTATTATGCGGGAGTTGTGAAGTCACTTTAGGAGACGGATGAACTTTTCAATTCATACTTTTAGTGGAGGAGCAAACAAGCAGGTACAATAAAAAGAGTGTTACAAGTCACTGAAAGGCTTGGAAGAGCAGTGTTGGTGCTTAGAAATGTGCTGTAAGAAATCAGTGCAGGGATGGGAGAGGCCAGTTTGAAGATGCTGCAGTAAGACAGTTTGTGGTCATTTGCCAGTAGAAGCCAAGGTTTGAATGTACTTGAAATGATGATGGTTCTTGGAGGAGAGGGTGTGCATACACACACGCAGTACTTGTATTCTTCAGCAGTAGTTGACTCCTCTCCATACAAGCTCACCTGACTACTGTGGATTCTTGCTGTGATTTTGCAGTTGTGGAAGATTGCCTTGGAAAATAAAGCAAAAGAAGTCGAGGGCTTCCTCTTGGCATCTTCTGAGGCTAATATAACCGTAAAACAGCTGGAAGAACGTGTGCAACGGTAAGAGAATAACTCAGTGAAGCCAGATGTCTCTTGCTTTCTCGGACTTTGTGAAAACTACAGGACAGTCTTGTTGCATCACAACAAGTTCATACGCTATTTTCAAGGATGCTTTTGGTTTCGATCATGTTATTTCACGCTGCTCTTTCACAAGTGGTGCTCTGGATTTCCATAACAAGACCTTTATTTCTTTTTAAGCCTCGAAATGGAAAATGCCAAGTTGGAAGCCACACTCCAGCAGCAGGGCAATAAGATCGAAGCCCTTCAGCGAGACCAGCAAACGTCTGCATCAGTAAGCTGGTCACAAACTTCCCTTTTTGTGAGCTCCCAAGCCTAGTTAACTCTTTCTGTGGGGAACTTTTAGGATGAGGTTTTCCTGGAGAGCCTAGGGGAGTTCAGTCCCTGTGTTCTTCCGAATACAGGCTTCTTACCTCTGAGAGGTAAGGATTTGGCACAAATATGCTGGTGTCACTATTGTCTGCATTAGACCTGTTGTGACATCAGATGCTGCTCCAGGCACTTGTGGCAATGTGTATTATTAAAGGTATTCATCAAGTTAACTCACGGAAATCCCACAGGGGATATTGCTGCCAAGCACTTTGTGCCAGGGGCCTGACTGGCATCATCAGACTGGGACAAAAAATTATACTCCAGGACATCTGCTGTGCTGGATTGCTTTTCCTTTGGCCACTTGGTATGTGTTTCCATGAAGCAGTGAAGAGGAATGCCTGTGGTATCATTTGCAGAACTCAGTGTGAGCCTTGGCATTTCCCAGTGCCTCTATGCAGTGGTTAATTTTAGCTCAGAGAAGGTGCTTTCATCAGTGACCTTTATGAAGCAAATGATTTTTGTATTGTAACCAGTGAGCTTGGCTTCTTGCTATGACTCCAGCTGTTAGTGCTGAAGAGATTTTGAAAATAACTAGGTGTGAAAGTTGACCTTTGTACTGATACTGTCAAAGGAGGGAAGGGAGTCACAGTGCTGGTCCTTCCCCTTTGGTTAACAGGGCATGATTTTCAAACGTACTGTGGGTGGGAAAAGCTTAATACTTGTTTTCATTGAAGATTCATCATATCCCACATGATGTTCTCTTTCCATAAAGCAAAAGGCAGAGGTGATGATTGCTAACAATTTTACAGCGGCATCAAACTAAGGCTGTTTTGATCGTTGGTGCTGGTTGTAAATGCTATAGGAATAAAGGTGTGAAGAGGTATATGTAATATTCATTTTTGGTAATGAGGTGTAAACTTCAGCCTGGAAAGTCATGGTGTGTCATCTTGTTTTTACAATGCTTCCGTAGATTCATAACCGCCTGGAAGAGTTAATAACTAGCTTACGGACAACACAGGCAGCTGCAGAGGACCACCACCATCAGCAGGTACCTGACTGGCTTTGATGAATGACTGGTTTAGTCTTTGAATTTTTTGTGTGCAGCTAATTGATGAAAGCAAGACACATTCCTGTGTGATCTACTCTAGGTGTACCTGCTTTAGCAGGTGGCTTGGACTGGATGATCTCCAGAGGTCCCCTCCAGCTGCAGCCACTCTGTGATATCAGGTGGGCTGTGTAGGCACAGTGCAGCTGACAAATACCCTTCTGGTTTTAGGGCAAGGCAAAAGGGAAAAGGCTGTGAATTTCTTCATTCCCCTGCTGCTGTGTTTTGTATCTGTGTTGTGGTGTGCAAGATAGTTGTGTTCATCAGCATGATTTGCCTGATGAATTATTTCTCCCATGCCACGAGTGGGGAATGAGCAAGTGGCTGTGTGCTTCTTAGCTGCCTACTGGAGTTAAACCATGGCAGATGATGGACAGAATGAATGTTGTGGGCAGCAGGGAGATCTGTGGTTGAAAACTGAGAGGAGACTGAACTTAGGAGGCCAATCTTTTCTTGGCAGTTTTGTCAGAGGTTGCCCATGAGACCATGTCAGCTTCTGTCATGAGACCCAGTGTTTCACCTACTCTGTAAGGACACTTGAGAAAGTTGTACACCCTGAGGATTTTTTAATCTAAGCCTTTGTGCTAAGGTTTTCATGACCTTCTGTGTATCAGTAGACTTTTTTTTTTTTTCTTAGAGAATGCCACTAAAAGCTTCATGTCTATTTGCATTCTTTATACTTGAACGGAATCAGCAAGTTCTATTCCACTCAAATGTATTGACCTGTTTGGTTTTTCTGATTTTGGTTGGTTGGTTTTCTTTGGTTTTGTTTTGTTTTGGTTTGGTTTTTTTTATCTTTTTTTCTTTTTTTTTCTTTTTTTGCTGTCTACAGGTTGCAAAACTTTCCCAGCAGTTGGAGGCAGAGTCTGAAAAATGCAAGCAGCTGGAAGCTGAGAATCAGGATTTGCGAGAAGAGTTGTCCACCATGCATGAGAACCATCAAAAACTGGAGACAAGCAAATGGCAGCTGATAGAAGAGGTGGCTAACCTGAAACATCGTTTGGAGACTAGCATGGTGGATCACAACCTTATAGAACAATATAAAAAAGAAGTGGAAGAACGAGCCGAACAAGAAATAAGACAAAAACTACAAGAAGTCAATCTATTTTTGCAGGTAAGTGAATTTCTTGTATGTGCCTGTAGTCTCAATT
Source organism: Streptopelia decaocto (assembly GCF_964273445.1). Taxonomy (NCBI): domain Eukaryota; kingdom Metazoa; phylum Chordata; class Aves; order Columbiformes; family Columbidae; genus Streptopelia; species Streptopelia decaocto. The sequence goes on along the minus strand of NW_028116404.1, from coordinate 42,686 downwards.
ATATCCTTCTCTTGTGGTGATAATTTTGTAGTATGTTATTTTTGGTTCCTGATTCTGTGTGTTAGTGCTGTACTTCTACTGTCCTTCAGCAAAGACAGGAAATACGGCTGGGCAATGGTGCTTTCACGTGTGAGTAACGTGCCTGCAGGGCGCTGAATGCAAAGCTTGCCCAGGGTGGCTTTCTGTTTTGCAGTTCTTGGGCGGTATCACTGTCTGGCCTTGTTCTTACTGTTCATCCTTGAACTCAATATTGACACTTAGAGTTGTCATGGCCAGACATACAGGTCCTGCTTTGTCATTGTCCAGGGGAAAGCACTCAGAAAAGAAGTCACTGAAGTTGTACAGGGGGTGGAGGTGAGGGATCCTCATAATTTCTTGGAGGAATCCTTTTCTATATGCCCTGTCCTACAGAGACAGTGTTCTTTTGATTAGTAGCTTTGATAAGTAATGGTTCTAAGAAGGGGTTTCTTTTGGAATGAAAAAAGCAATGTAACGTGGTAGTTCCAGAGTTCTGCCTTGATTGCTGATGGTAGTGAGGAGGCACAGTTGCCTCACTGAGTAAAGGTGGGCCCTCAAAATTTCGTACAAGAAACTGACTGGTGGGGACTCTTCTGTTTTCTTTGCGGTGGTTCAAAGTGCATTATCTCCTTCAGACGCAGGCAGCCTCCCAGGACAGATTAGAACAGATCAGAGCCAGTCATCACGCTTCCCTGCAAAAACAACTGAAACACAGGATTAGAGAACTTGAATTTGAATTGGACAAGATACAAAATATTCAACAAGACAATATATTTAAAAAAGATTTCACGCAGGCGGAAGTGAAAAGGTACAAAGAGCTGTATCTGGAGGAGGTAAAAATTAGAAGATGCCTGGCAAATAAACTGGAAAGGTAAGTCCACGCTTTTTTGGAGTGGTAGTAAGATACTTTTTCCTCATACATTTTCCTCCTAAAATCCTTTTTCTATATCTGGTTAGTATTAGATATGTACACATAAGATGGTGTATTGTGAGGAAAGTACCTTAAGACCCTTCCCCTTTATTAGAACTGTCTCAATTTCTCTTTAGTGTTCCAGCAATAACACCACTGATCATGGCATTACTAGGGGATTTTTTAAGTTGTTTGTGCTTTAACAGGCAGCCTTTTTGCTAATCTCTAATAATCTCCTCCTCTTATTCTGTGTGTGTCAGAAAAGATAAACGTGGTGCTTGAATGACAGGCTCTTCAGGCAGCAGAATTTGATTCTGTGAAGCAAAAGCAAAATAAATCTTTTCTGGATTCCATTTTAGCACCATGTCTGAGGTTTGAGCTCAGAGAGAGAGCCCAGAGTTCTTAGGCACATGACATGCCTTTTCTGAAGAAGCGCTGTAAACACACGGCATTCACAGGTTGCTTTGAAGCCCTAATGCTGACAAGTCCAAAGTGTTGGTAACTTGCTGGTCCTTCTAGGTAATGTGACTTCTTAGAAATAGGTTCTCCAAAAAACCTCGGATCAAATTATATTCTTGTTTTGGACGGTCTTAATCCCTTCTACTTTCAGAAGTCAAATAATAGTCAAAGACCTGGAGGTTAACTTTGTGGAAGGGTTACTCCCACAGGTCATTCTTTGTATGCTTCTGAATGTTTCAGAGCTAATGAGAAACTCGCAGAAGCCAACGCGCATCTCCTTCAGGAACGCCATCGAAACAAATCAGTCATCGGAAGCAGCATCGTCAGTGGAGGTGTGGCTGCAAGTCCAATTCTGTATTCAACCGAATGGGAACATCTTGGCAACAATTTGGCACTTAACGGAAGGCTGAGTCTAGGAGAAAGCTTCCTAAGCCTAGCTGGGAGCACATTATCATCAAGAAACAGGGTTGAAGCCTATGTGGCTAAGGTAAGCATTTTGAAATACTGTTCTCAACTGCTGCTCGAGAGTATCTGTAAGCAAGGTTATTCTGCCTTTTAGCCTAAAGCTAGAATCCATTTGTAGTCAAGATGACAGTGTGTGGATTTCATCTGTTATAATGGAACTTCTTTAAACCATAGGAGTAGTCTGGTTTACCCTTCTTGCCAGCTCTGATATTCAAAAAGTTCTTGGTAGTAACAGCGGTTGTGTCTGAAGTACCAGGACTGTGCTGAAATTGAGTTCCTAGGCTCCGAGTATCATCTTATGGAGTCTCAGACGATCCAGCCTACTCTGTGCTCAGGTAACCCATGTGGGTAAGTAGTCAGTCAACACCGGTGTATGAAGAACAATTATTGAGAAGGTGACTGCTGCAGGGGAACCTGGGATGTTACTGCCTGAAGAGAGGTGCAGTGAGGTGAGAAGTGCCCGCTCAGGAGGCTTGGGATAGTCAGAGATGGTGCCTTTTCCAGGGACTGGGGGGAAGGAGAACAGTGGAGACATTTAGCTGACACTCTGCTCATGTGTTTGATGACAGACTTTAGCCAGACCTTCATTGTAATAATTCCCCTGTGCTTTCTTCCTGTATATTTTTTAAATGCCCAGTTATAATCCAGCAGGTGAGCTACAGATTGTTTTGTGCTAGTTAATGTTGCTCAGTAATGGGAATGTTACAACCTGGCTGACCAAGAGTTTCTCTTCATTAAAAAATCAGACCCCAAACCAAGACGTCTCTATTTGTTAGGATCTTTTAAGGCTTTTTCATGTTATGTTTGGGTTTTAAGAATATTCTAGAGCTCTAGTGTTACAAAAATGTAGCTGTTAAAATATTAACTATATATTTTCTGTATAATTCTAGGTATGGCAGGAACTGGATGAAAGAATCACTAAAGAAATTGAACAGGGTAATGTGTCATTATGTCAGGCATGTTTTTAAGGAAAAAGATGACTGTTCCTAACTCTTGAAAAGAATGGCTTGGAAGCTGTGAAGTTCCTGTTCTAAGCACAGATTTTCTTACTTTTTTTCTCCTAGCTTTCCAGTTTAGACTTGAATGTGAGACCTTCCTGCTCACCAGAATATTGTGCAGGAAGTTATGCGGTTGCCTGAAAAAAAGGCACAAAGACAACTAACTCATTTGCCCCACACAGATCCACTCAGCTTAAGCTAAAATCACCTTTCACGAGCGTTAATCTTCAAGCACAAACATCAAACATAAAAACAGCCCCGGGATAAGATTTTTATAACTTCAGCCATCACTACTTCTTCCCTGTACCTCAACTGCATTCAGCTCTAAACCACACCATACACGTTCCCTGCTGTTAGTTCTTAATGTTTGCTGTCTACTATTCATTGCTTCTATTTGTAGCTTATGTCTTGCAGTCTTTTTTGAAGAATATAATCAGTGACAAAATATACCCTTTCTTTAGGAAAAGTTAATTCCGTAGTGTTTAGGCACACACAAGTTTCAATACTTGTAATGCATAGCATAAAATACATGCTCTATAATATGAGGCCAGGTGTCCAAAGAGGAATTTCACCTCTTCATGATAAGTGGTCCCCCAGAGTCACCACTTTGCAGTGACTGGTGCTATTTGAAAGCAAGTAGGCCCTGAGAACATTTCCTTCTGTTTCTGTGTGCTCTGAATCACACAGAGAGTGTTCAGCTGTGGCCTCAGAGCTCTTTCCATGTGTCTGAATGGACACAAAGTCATTGCATCGTGTCCGCGTGCGTTTTGAACGTAGTTGTGCGTCTGACAGGAGTCATAGAGTGTGCTTGGTTTGGGCACCTTGTCTAAAAAATGTGGCTGGAGAAAGATGGCAAAGGTGTCTTTGCTTTCATGGATTATGTGTTTTCATGGAGGAAAGAGGGTTTTGCCAGGGTGAGTTACAGAAATGCCCCTCAGAGAAGGTGCCAGGCTGGGAGACTTGTCCTGACCTGGCTGCACTGGACAAGCGTTGGTGTTTTCACAGCCAGATTCTTTCCAGTTTGTCACAGTGAATGCAGAAGCTGGTTTTTAGGAGTAGCGTTCCAGTAAATTACTGGTTTGAACATTTAAGGAAAACAGACACTTGAGGCTCAAGAGGCCTGCAGGGGGCTGAATTCAGCACTGGTGTAATCAGGTGCATTCCCTGAAGATGTTCAGCGTGGAACCTCTGGAATTGCTTTCACCAGCTTTAGAAATACTGCTGACTGATAAGCACATGAGGGGAAAAAACTAACAAAAAGTATTTCTTCCTTTGTGCCTGGCCCTTTCATTGTTACGTTCCCTTGGAAGTTTTCAAACCTCTTTCTGGACTGTAGTTTCTTCAGTTACCCCTAATGTTTTTACAGTGATTTATTTGGCTGTGTCTATTGGAAAAGTAACACCAGCAATCTTGTCTCTTTTCTCCCCAGCCACTGCTGAACTTGAAACTGGATCTACTGGAGCTTCTCCTGTGGGATCCACTGATAGATCTTCAAAAAATGTCCATGTTGACCAGGATCCACTTTGCAGGGCAATACGGGAGGACTGTGATGTTTTAACCAAAAGTTATCTGATCTGAGTAAAATGCTAGGGAAAGGCTCTGGAAATTCTCTCTGGTTTCCCATCCCTTGTTTCAGATGTGAAAACATGTTTATTGCAGTTTGAATATAAATGTATTTATTGCAGTTTGAATGTGAAATAAATAACTTACACTTTTTCTATGGATAAACAACGTTTAATCCAATTCCTTGTATTCCTTAAACATGTGTTCATTAGAGCATAAGCAAAACAGTGCTGGGTGTGTGGGGGATTCGCTCTGCCCAACACGCACACCTTTAAACAATAAGAAGTGTGCTTAAATACAGTAAGGTATTACATATTCATAATGACCCCAGGAATGCCTATACATATTCATAACCTTTCCCCGCTTCTTATTAAAATGAGTCTCAGATAACCATTTCCATAGTCTCCACCCTGACCCTCCTCTGTTGCGCCTGCACAGTGTCACTTGGTGATTTTGAGGAGGGGTCTTTGGGGTCTTTGGATGAAGGCTCCTTCAGCTTCGTCACAGTGAACTTTTTACCCTTGGCTCATTATGTTGAATTGGCTGGGACCCAAGCTGCCAAGTCAATTGAAACCAGACTGGTGCCCCTTTTGCTGTAAATCTTCATTATCTTGTCTCCTCAAGTTTACGGCTAGGTGCAGTAAAACTTCTTATCTTGGCATTCAATGGGGTTCTGTTTTCTTAACATAAATTTACGTGAAGCTCTAAACTAAGCGTTTATTGTGTGGCTAAGCCTTAAAATGTTAGTTTGTTAGTAGGCACCCACTATATGTTTAGTTAACCCTTAAAATGTTAGTTCCCTCTGTCAATATAACTTCATAAGCAAGTTTCATAACTTTTTACATAGAACTTAACCACCTTTTCCCTTTTCCAGGTTCAGAGCCCGTGCCTCATTTGGTTATATCTGTAAACATTAAACATCTTAGCACAAATCACAACTGCATTTCTCACAATTCCCCCTTTTTCTTTTTATCCTATTGATTCGTGCTTTAGCTTCCAAGTTAGCTAGCACTTGCCTAGCAGCGGCTAGGTCCAGTTTGGTGTTATCTTTTAAAATCATTAATTTATACCCCGTTCCTTTTGTTGCCATTTCAGGATCTATAGGCATGCCCGAGATTTGCATGCCTTGGACTACTGAATGTATTAACCGAATAAAGCACGGGATCATACATGGCACAAACAGTAAACCCAGAAATGCACATACTATCATGAACCCTATTTTCTTCCACCAGGCTACCATTTCGAGACCAATATCCATTAGGTGGACCTGGGTACCAAGTGGGAGGAATAGAGGTATTTGATGAATTTGCCCACAACACTAACTTTCAGTCATTTGAGACCCCCGACATATCCAGCATGAGGTGACATTTAATTCCTGGGCTATTTTTCCATAAGATCTATAAACAGGTTTTTCCCTACTGTTGGTAATTGTAATCCCTTGTCTTTTTGCCTTATTTCTTCATACCAATCACTGCTTTTCTGTACCAATTTCTGTTTCTCTTGCTTTTTTTTTTTAATTCCTGAGTGGCACTCTTAACTATCTCCTCCTTATACTGATCTTGCACTCCCCCTCCATCTGAATAGCCCCACATACCAGCTTGTGTAAAACAGATACGCTGTTCTCCCCTAGGGCAGGAGACAGAGCCTACACCGAGTCCACCCTTCCCTAGGTTAGTTGCTACCCATAATTTCTGCCCTTGGATTTCACACTCCTCCAATTTCATTCTATCATAACATTCAGAGTTAATATGAGCGTGATAATTTAGAACATATTGGGTTAGTCTTCCTATTCTCACACGCTCGTAGCACTTGATACAGGGATTAGCCAGGCTAACTTGGGAACAATAAGTCACCACTCCTAGCAAGAGGATCAGGTCCAGGTTTCTACACCCTCTGCCTCTCTGGCCTACCAGGTTGCAGCTGGCATCCGAGTTCGTCATCTTCTCGGCAGCAAGGGTAGTGTTCCCAACTTTCCTATTTTTGCCGTTAGCATGGCGACTATCGTTTCCCAACTCTCAGCCTTCACTTCCCAGGAACAACAGGAGCAACATGGAATTTGATTTCTCTTTCTTCTCTATTCTTCTCTATTCTTCTCATCACTGCTGGACTCTCTAAATTCCCATTCACACCTTTAGTAAATACCTCCCACCATTCTTCGCTATTCTTTTTCTGTTCTTCCAGTGACGACTAGAATCCTCAACCTAGCTTTGGTTTCCTTATGTTCTGTTCTTAGACATTTATTACACAATCCTGTTGATAAGTTCCCTTTGTGGATATGCTTATACCACAGTCCATTTACAACCTAAACATCAAATATAAATAGAGAATTACATATACAACTTGGTTCAACATATTTAACTATTAAACCATTCTCATTTTCATTTATACTGGGCATTCACATTAATAATACTAACAGTAGTTACACCACCGATCCCGTGTCAATTTCAATTTCAATTCCCCCGGTTCTTGAGTTGCTTTCCAGGTTCTTTCTTCCATCAGTGATCCTTTAACTCAAGAGACGCGTGTCCATCCTTTCTCTGCAGTCCGAACAGTTGTTTCTGTAGTTAACAAAACAAGAAAAGGCCCCTCCCATCATGGGTTGGAGTTTCTTCTTTCCGGGTTTTAATTAGTATTGCCCCTATATCTACCAAAAATTCTACTTGTTTTGTTCTTTTGGGTTTCTTCTCACCAATGCGGTAAGCACCACCCAGGCTGGTCACCCAGAAGAACTAAAAGGTGATCGTGAAAAATATAGTTTTCCAGGTTGCACCCGGGTTACCTTCCATGGTGTTTCACAGGCTTTCTTCCATCTAGAATGATGAATCCAGGCATTTTGCTCTTTAATATTGGTAGCAGTGAAGGATATCAGGAGGTCTTGAAACGGACCTTCCTATTATGGTTCCAAAGTTTTCTGCAAAAGACTTCACATATGCGTAAATAAAATGTGGCCCTCTATCAGAGGATATAACAGCTGGAACTCCAAACCTTGGTGGTATTTCGTGTATCAATGTTCTAGTCACCTCCTAAACTTTTGCTGTCCTGGTAGGGAATGCTTCTGGCCAACCTGAAAAAGTATCAGTTAATACCAACAAATATCGGTACCCCCCTTTTCCTGGGAGTTCTGAAAACTCAATTTGCCATTGTGGTCCAGGACCATTCCCCTTCCCCATCCGACCCATTTCTAGCTTGGGCATATTTTTGGGATTAGTCTGGAGGCAAAGATCACACTGCTGTCACCTGTTTTACAGCGATATACAAATTTCTAGCTCCAGTTTCCCTAATCAAATGTTTGCATAGTGGTTCTACTCCCCAAAATCCTTTCTTATGTTCTTCCCTTACTAAAGGCCAAACTACATGAAAGGGGACAATAAGTTTTCCCTGAGGGGTGTGAACCCACCCTTCCTTAGTATATGATTCCTCTAAATCTATGATGAGTTTCGATTCTCTTTAGTATACTCTGGCTTACCTTTTAAAGAGACCCGCCCGCCAAGGACCAGAGCACTTTCTGTTTTTACCTTTTTGCTTAGTCCTTTGTTTTGCCTCTCTGTCTGCCAGCCTTTTCTGATTCCGAGCTCACTTTCTGCTGTGCCTTATTATGCATGATTGCCATTTTCATAGGAAGTTGAACTGCTTCCGGTAGTTTCAATATCTCCTCCGCACGTTTGATATGTTTGCCTTGAGAGTTCAAAAGTCCCTTTTCTTTCCAAATTGCTCTGTGCACATGCACAACCCTCACAGTTAGCTGCTTCCGTCCATAAACCAGTTTTCAGCGTTTTCAATAGGAATGTCTTTTAGGTCTGGTCGATTGGATTATGTTGCTTCCATGGTCTCCAGGCAGTCATGATGAACTGTTTCTCCAAAGTTACCACTGAGGAAAGAAGCTGGGTTGACAATGTTAGTGACGATAATTTCTACACCATTTTGTTAGACACTGTGTGGGACACTAGCACAGTCATTTTCTGACCCATGGTAAATCTCCAGGCCTCCTGTATATTCAGTACCACTGCAGCAACTGCCCGCAGGCATCCAGGCCACCCCTTTGCAGTTGCGTCTAACTGTTCGGAGAAATAGGCCACTGCTCGTCAATATGGGCCAAGATCCCGTGCCAATATACCCATGGCTATTCCCTCTTTCTTGTGAAAGTATAGGAAAAATGGTTTACTCACATCTGGGAGTCCTAGAGCAGGGGCTGACATCAAAGCCTTTTTAAGTTCTTTAAAGGCTCATGTGGCTTCCTTATTCCATTGCAGGTGTTCCTGGTCAATAGGATCCAGGTCACGCACGTCTCCTTGGTTCTAGTAGCGATTAAAATGTCATCCACATATTGTAGCATCTGTCCCTCATCAGACGAGGCTTCCCAGCATTTAAAATCTTTAGCAAGCTGATTTCCAAATATTGTCGGGCTATTTGTGAATCTTTGTGGCAACACCGTCTATGTGAGCTGGGTTTTAAAGTTATTTTTAGGGTTCTCTCATTCAAATGCAAATGTTGTCTGGCTAGCTTCATGGAGAGGGAGGCAAAAGAAAGCATCTTTTAAATCTAAAACGATAAACCAAGTCAAATTAGGTGTTAATACTCTCAGAAGGGTGTATGGGTCTGCTACCACTGGGTAGAGGTCCTCAGCTACTTTGTTTATAGCTCATGAGTCCTGAACCACCCAATATGACCCATCTGGCTTGCGGACAGGCAACACAGGGGTGTTAGAACTGGACTCACATTCCTTTAATAACCCTATTTGCAGGAATTTCTCTATTACTGGCCGAATTCCTACTTCTGAACCTGGGTCAGAAGGTGTATATGTTATGTATATGTTATGGATTGACAGCAGCAGATGGTGTTCACTGTTTGCACCCGCAAATCAAGTTGATAACTGTATTTCTTGACACACTGCCAACTGTGAATATGCAAATTGCTTTTCATTGATAGCACCACCGTTCCCTACCCTTAAGCACTGCTTTAGCTGAGGGTGCTGTTATAGCTGACCTTTCGACTACCTATTAATAATTAATTACTATTGATCACTGCTACAAGCACAATTAGCACAGTTACTGTTACACAGGCAAGAGCGCAGTCCATGCTTTACTCAGGATAATTTGGACCACATACCAGTTAGGCCTTATGGGCACAGCGGTGGATCACAAATGACAAGCACAATTTTCACTTTTGATCTTCCCTTGCCACTTAAGGGAGCGCAAATTCTGCTCCCACCTCGTAGGGCCATTCCCAGACATCTACTGCGGAGTCTGCATGTAGAATGGAGCTCTAGGCATCTTTGTAAACAAAAAGAAACCTCCCCTTCACATTTATAAACACTGGTGGCCTCTACATGAATTCTAATGCCAGTCACTTTTTCTCTCAGTTGTATTATCAAAACGCTGTGCATACAACCACATTCCTGTTGCAGGAATGAACAGACAGTTCTTATACAACCCAAATGCTCCTCTTTAATGGCTTTTCACAAAAAAGCATCAATCATGCTGGAATATTTCTGTATTTCCCAGTACAAAGCCAGCAGGCCTTTCACAGCAGCTAGGCAGCCACAGCAGAAATCACTTACCAAGGAACCCTGAACCACACAGGCCCAATCCAGCTCCCTTTTCCATACAATTCTTCAGATAAACTCCATCAACAATGTGCCTTTGTATTTAGTGTTTTTACCGTTCTGAAACACAAAAAATCCACGTCAACATGTTTACAATTTCATGTCAAAATTGCTAAAATTCCAGTTGAAATTTTTTCAAAGTCCCTTAAAAATTTTCCAATATTCGTCCCAATTCTTCCCATTCCCATTGAAACTTTTCAAATCCCTCTCAAAACTGTTGAAATCCTATTGAAAGTTTGACACTTCTCTCTAGAATGTTCAAAATCCATGTCCACATGTTTACAATTTCACGTCAAAAAATTGCTAAAATTCCAGTTGAAATTTTTTCAAAGTCCCTTAAAAAATTTCCCTTTTTTGTCCCAATTCTTCCCATTCCCATTGAAACTTTTCAAATTGGAAAATTTTGAAGGGACTTTGAAAAAATTTCAACTGGAATTTTAGCAATTTTTTGACGTGAAATTGTAAACATGTGGCCATGGATTTTGAAAATTCTAGAGAGAATTTTAAAAGCTTCAACAGAATTTCAACAATTTTGAGAGGGATTTGAAAAGTTTCAATGGGAATGGGAAGAATTGGGACAAAAATTGGAAAATTTTTAAGGGACTTTGAAAAAATTTCAACTGGAATTTTAGCAATTTTTTGACGTGAGATCGTAAACATGTTGAAGTGGATTTTGAAAATTCTAGAGAGAATTTTAAAAGCTTCAACAGAATTTCAACAATTTTGAGAGGGATTTGAAAAGTTTCAATGGGAATGGGAAGAATTGGGACAAAAATTGGAAAATTTTTAAGGGACTTTGAAAAAATTGCAACTGGAATTTTAGCCATTTTTTGACGTGAAATTGTAAACATGTGGACATGGATTTTGAAAATTCTAGAGAGAATTTTAAAAGCTTCAAGAGAATTTCAACAATTTTGAGAGGGATTTGAAAAGTTTCAATGGGAATGGGAAGAATTGGGACAAAAATTGGAAAATTTTTAAGGGACTTTGAAAAAATTTCAACTGGAATTTTAGCAATTTTGACGTGAAATTGTAAACATGTGGACATGGATTTTGAAAATTCTAGAGAGAATTTTAAAAGCTTCAACAGAATTTCAACAATTTTGAGAGGGATTTGAAAAGTTTCAATGGGAATGGGAAGAATTGGGACAAAAATTGGAAAATTTTTAAGGGACTTTGAAAAAATTTCAACTGGAATTTTAGCCATTTTCTGACGTGAAATTGTAAACATGTGGACATGGATTTTGAAAATTCTAGAGAGAATTTTAAAAGCTTCAAGAGAATTTCAACAATTTGGAGAGGGATTTGAAAAGTTTCAATGGGAATGGGAAGAATTGGGACAAAAATTGGAAAATTTTTAAGGGACTTTGAAAAAATTTCAACTGGAATTTTAGCCATTTTTTGATGTGAAATTGTAAACATGTGGACATGGATTTTGAAAATTCTAGAGAGAATTTTAAAAGCTTCAAGAGAATTTCAACAATTTTGAGAGGGATTTGAAAAGTTTCAATGGGAATGGGAAGAATTGGGACAAAAATTGGAAAATTTTGAAGGGACTTTGAAAAAATTTCAACTGGAATTTTTGCAATTTTTTGACGTGAAATTGTAAACATGTGGACATGGATTTTGAAAATTCTAGAGAGAATTTTAAAAGCTTCAACAGAATTTCAACAATTTGGAGAGGGATTTGAAAAGTTTCAATGGGAATGGGAAGAATTGGGACAAAAATTGGAAAATTTTTAAGGGACTTTGAAAAAATTTCAACTGGAATTTTAGCAATTTTGACGTGAAATTGTAAACATGTGGACATGGATTTTGAAAATTCTAGAGAGAATTTTAAAAGCTTCAAGAGAATTTCAACTATTTTGAGAGGGATTTGAAAAGTTTCATTGGAAATGGGAAGAATTGGGACAAAAATTGGAAAATTTTTAAGGGACTTTGAAAAAATTTCAACTGGAATTTTAGCAATTTTTTGACGTGAAATTGTAAACATGTGGACATGGATTTTGAATATTCTAGAGAGAATTTTAAAAGCTTCAAGAGAATTTCAACAATTTGGAGAGGGATTTGAAAAGTTTCAATGGGAATGGGAAGAATTGGGACAAAAATTGGAAAATTTTTAAGGGACTTTGAAAAAATTTCAACTGGAATTTTAGCCATTTTTTGATGTGAAATTGTAAACATGTGGACATGGATTTTGAAAATTCTAGAGAGAATTTTAAAAGCTTCAACAGAATTTCAACAATTTTGAGAGGGATTTGAAAAGTTTCAATGGAAATGGGAAGAATTGGGACAAAAATTGGAAAATTTTGAAGGGACTTTGAAAAAATTTCAACTGGAATTTTAGCAATTTTTTGACGTGAGATCGTAAACATGTTGAAGTGGATTTTGAAAATTCTAGAGAGAATTTTAAAAGCTTCAACAGAATTTCAACAATTTTGAGAGGGATTTGAAAAGTTTCAATGGGAATGGGAAGAATTGGGACAAAAATTGGAAAATTTTTAAGGGACTTTGAAAAAATTTCAACTGGAATTTTAGCCATTTTTGACGTGAAATTGTAAACATGTGGACATGGATTTTGAAAATTCTAGAGAGAATTTTAAAAGCTTCAAGAGAATTTCAACAATTTTGAGAGGGATTTGAAAAGTTTCAATGGGAATGGGAAGAATTGGGACAAAAATTGGAAAATTTTTAAGGGACTTTGAAAAAATTTCAACTGGAATTTTAGCAATTTGGACGTGAAATTGTAAACATGTGGACATGGATTTTGAAACTTCTAGAGAGAATTTTAAAAGCTTCAACAGAATTTCAACAATTTGGAGAGGGATTTGAAAAGTTTCAATGGGAATGGGAAGAATTGGGACAAAAATTGGAAAATTATTAAGGGACTTTGAAAAAATTTCAACTGGAATTTTAGCAATTTTTTGACGTGAAATTGTAAACATGTGGACATGGATTTTGAAAATTCTAGAGAGAATTTTAAAAGCTTCAAGAGAATTTCAACAATTTGGAGAGGGATTTGAAAAGTTTCATTGGAAATGGGAAGAATTGGGACAAAAATTGGAAAATTTTTAAGGGACTTTGAAAAAATTTCAACTGGAATTTTAGCAATTTTTTGACGTGAAATTGTAAACATGTGGACATGGATTTTGAAAATTCTAGAGAGAATTTTAAAAGCTTCAAGAGAATTTCAACAATTTGGAGAGGGATTTGAAAAGTTTCAATGGGAATGGGAAGAATTGGGACAAAAATTGGAAAATTTTTAAGGGACTTTGAAAAAATTTCAACTGGAATTTTAGCCATTTTCTGACGTGAAATTGTAAACATGTTGAAGTGGATTTTGAAAATTCTAGAGAGAATTTTAAAAGCTTCAACAGAATTTCAACAATTTGGAGAGGGATTTGAAAAGTTTCAATGGGAATGGGAAGAATTGGGACAAAAATTGGAAAATTATTAAGGGACTTTGAAAAAATTTCAACTGGAATTTTAGCAATTTTTTGACGTGAAATTGTAAACATGTGGACATGGATTTTGAAAATTCTAGAGAGAATTTTAAAAGCTTCAACAGAATTTCAACAATTTGGAGAGGGATTTGAAAAGTTTCAATGGGAATGGGAAGAATTGGGACAAAAATTGGAAAATTTTTAAGGGACTTTGAAAAAATTTCAACTGGAATTTTAGCAATTTTTTGACGAGAAATTGTAAACATGTGGACATGGATTTTGAAAATTCTAGAGAGAATTTTAAAAGCTTCAACAGAATTTCAACAATTTGGAGAGGGATTTGAAAAGTTTCAATGGGAATGGGAAGAATTGGGACAAAAATTGGAAAATTTTTAAGGGACTTTGAAAAAATTTCAACTGGAATTTTAGCCATTTTCTGACGTGAAATTGTAAACATGTGGACATGGATTTTGAAAATTCTAGAGAGAATTTTAAAAGCTTCAACAGAATTTCAACAATTTGGAGAGGGATTTGAAAAGTTTCAATGGGAATGGGAAGAATTGGGACAAAAATTGGAAAATTTTTAAGGGACTTTGAAAAAATTTCAACTGGAATTTTAGCAATTTGGACGTGAAATTGTAAACATGTGGACATGGATTTTGAAACTTCTAGAGAGAATTTTAAAAGCTTCAAGAGAATTTCAACAATTTGGAGAGGGATTTGAAAAGTTTCAATGGGAATGGGAAGAATTGGGACAAAAATTGGAAAAATTTTAAGGGACTTTGAAAAAATTTCAACTGGAATTTTAGCAATTTGGACGTGAAATTGTAAACATGTGGACATGGATTTTGAAACTTCTAGAGAGAATTTTAAAAGCTTCAACAGAATTTCAACAATTTGGAGAGGGATTTGAAAAGTTTCAATGGGAATGGGAAGAATTGGGACAAAAATTGGAAAATTTTTAAGGGACTTTGAAAAAATTTCAACTGGAATTTTAGCAATTTTTTGACGTGAAATTGTAAACATGTTGAAGTGGATTTTGAAAATTCTAGAGAGAATTTTAAAAGCTTCAAGAGAATTTCAACAATTTTGAGAGGGATTTGAAAAGTTTCAATGGGAATGGGAAGAATTGGGACAAAAATTGGAAAATTTTGAAGGGACTTTGAAAAAATTTCAACTGGTATTTTAGCCATTTTTTGACGTGAAATTGTAAACATGTGGACATGGATTTTGAAAATTCTAGAGAGAATTTTAAAAGCTTCAACAGAATTTCAACAATTTTGAGAGGGATTTGAAAAGTTTCAATGGGAATGGGAAGAATTGGGACAAAAATTGGAAAATTTTGAAGGGACTTTGAAAAAATTTCAACTGGAATTTTAGCCATTTTCTGACGTGAAATTGTAAACATGTTGAAGTGGATTTTGAAAATTCTAGAGAGAATTTTAAAAGCTTCAACAGAATTTCAACAATTTGGAGAGGGATTTGAAAAGTTTCAATGGGAATGGGAAGAATTGGGACAAAAATTGGAAAATTTTTAAGGGACTTTGAAAAAATTTCAACTGGAATTTTAGCAATTTTGACGTGAAATTGTAAACATGTGGACATGGATTTTGAAAATTCTAGAGAGAATTTTAAAAGCTTCAAGAGAATTTCAACTATTTTGAGAGGGATTTGAAAAGTTTCATTGGAAATGGGAAGAATTGGGACAAAAATTGGAAAATTTTTAAGGGACTTTGAAAAAATTTCAACTGGAATTTTAGCAATTTTTTGACGTGAAATTGTAAACATGTGGACATGGATTTTGAATATTCTAGAGAGAATTTTAAAAGCTTCAAGAGAATTTCAACAATTTTGAGAGGGATTTGAAAAGTTTCAATGGGAATGGGAAGAATTGGGACAAAAATTGGAAAATTTTGAAGGGACTTTGAAAAAATTTCAACTGGAATTTTAGCAATTTTTTGACGTGAAATTGTAAACATGTGGACATGGATTTTGAAAATTCTAGAGAATTTTAAAAGCTTCAACAGAATTTCAACAATTTTGAGAGGGATTTGAAAAGTTTCAATGGGAATGGGAAGAATTGGGACAAAAATTGGAAAATTTTGAAGGGACTTTGAAAAAATTTCAACTGGTATTTTAGCCATTTTTTGACGTGAAATTGTAAACATGTGGACATGGATTTTGAAAATTCTAGAGAGAATTTTAAAAGCTTCAAGAGAATTTCAACAATTTTGAGAGGGATTTGAAAAGTTTCAATGGGAATGGGAAGAATTGGGACAAAAATTGGAAAATTTTTAAGGGACTTTGAAAAAATTTCAACTGGAATTTTAGCCATTTTCTGACGTGAAATTGTAAACATGTTGAAGTGGATTTTGAAAATTCTAGAGAGAATTTTAAAAGCTTCAACAGAATTTCAACAATTTGGAGAGGGATTTGAAAAGTTTCAATGGGAATGGGAAGAATTGGGACAAAAATTGGAAAATTTTTAAGGGACTTTGAAAAAATTTCAACTGGAATTTTAGCAATTTTGACGTGAAATTGTAAACATGTGGACATGGATTTTGAAAATTCTAGAGAGAATTTTAAAAGCTTCAAGAGAATTTCAACAATTTTGAGAGGGATTTGAAAAGTTTCATTGGAAATGGGAAGAATTGGGACAAAAATTGGAAAATTTTTAAGGGACTTTGAAAAAATTTCAACTGGAATTTTAGCAATTTTTTGACGTGAAATTGTAAACATGTGGACATGGATTTTGAATATTCTAGAGAGAATTTTAAAAGCTTCAAGAGAATTTCAACAATTTTGAGAGGGATTTGAAAAGTTTCAATGGGAATGGGAAGAATTGGGACAAAAATTGGAAAATTTTGAAGGGACTTTAAAAAAATTTCAACTGGAATTTTTGCAATTTTTTGACGTGAAATTGTAAACATGTGGACATGGATTTTGAAAATTCTAGAGAGAATTTTAAAAGCTTCAACAGAATTTCAACAATTTGGAGAGGGATTTGAAAAGTTTCAATGGGAATGGGAAGAATTGGGACAAAAAAGGGAAATTTTTTAAGGGACTTTGAAAAAATTTCAACTGGAATTTTAGCAATTTTTTGACGTGAAATTGTAAACATGTGGACATGGATTTTGAAACTTCTAGAGAGAATTTTAAAAGCTTCAACAGAATTTCAACAATTTGGAGAGGGATTTGAAAAGTTTCAATGGGAATGGGAAGAATTGGGACAAAAATTGGAAAATTTTGAAGGGACTTTGAAAAAATTTCAACTGGAATTTTAGCAATTTTTTGACGTGAAATTGTAAACATGTGGCCATGGATTTTGAAAATTCTAGAGAGAATTTTAAAAGCTTCAACAGAATTTCAACAATTTGGAGAGGGATTTGAAAAGTTTCAATGGGAATGGGAAGAATTGGGACAAAAATTGGAAAATTTTTAAGGGACTTTGAAAAAATTTCAACTGGAATTTTAGCAATTTTGACGTGAAATTGTAAACATGTGGACATGGATTTTGAAAATTCTAGAGAGAATTTTAAAAGCTTCAAGAGAATTTCAACAATTTTGAGAGGGATTTGAAAAGTTTCATTGGAAATGGGAAGAATTGGGACAAAAATTGGAAAATTTTTAAGGGACTTTGAAAAAATTTCAACTGGAATTTTAGCAATTTTTTGACGTGAAATTGTAAACATGTGGACATGGATTTTGAAAATTCTAGAGAGAATTTTAAAAGCTTCAAGAGAATTTCAACAATTTTGAGAGGGATTTGAAAAGTTTCAATGGGAATGGGAAGAATTGGGACAAAAATTGGAAAATTTTGAAGGGACTTTGAAAAAATTTCAACTGGAATTTTAGCAATTTTTTGACGTGAAATTGTAAACATGTGGACATGGATTTTGAAAATTCTAGAGAGAATTTTAAAAGCTTCAACAGAATTTCAACAATTTGGAGAGGGATTTGAAAAGTTTCAATGGGAATGGGAAGAATTGGGACAAAAAAGGGAAATTTTTTAAGGGACTTTGAAAAAATTTCAACTGGAATTTTAGCAATTTTTTGACGTGAAATTGTAAACATGTGGACATGGATTTTGAAAATTCTAGAGAGAATTTTAAAAGCTTCAACAGAATTTCAACAATTTGGAGAGGGATTTGAAAAGTTTCAATGGGAATGGGAAGAATTGGGACAAAAATTGGAAAATTTTTAAGGGACTTTGAAAAAATTTCAACTGGAATTTTAGCAATTTTTTGACGTGAAATTGTAAACATGTGGCCATGGATTTTGAAAATTCTAGAGAGAATTTTAAAAGCTTCAACAGAATTTCAACAATTTGGAGAGGGATTTGAAAAGTTTCAATGGGAATGGGAAGAATTGGGACAAAAATTGGAAAATTTTTAAGGGACTTTGAAAAAATTTCAACTGGAATTTTAGCAATTTTTTGACGAGAAATTGTAAACATGTGGACATGGATTTTGAAAATTCTAGAGAGAATTTTAAAAGCTTCAACAGAATTTCAACAATTTGGAGAGGGATTTGAAAGGTTTCAATGGAAATGGGAAGAATTGGGACAAAAATTGGAAAATTTTTAAGGGACTTTGAAAAAATTTCAACTGGAATTTTAGCAATTTTGACGTGAAATTGTAAACATGTTGAAGTGGATTTTGAAAATTCTAGAGAGAATTTTAAAAGCTTCAACAGAATTTCAACAATTTTGAGAGGGATTTGAAAAGTTTCAATGGGAATGGGAAGAATTGGGACAAAAATTGGCAAATTTTTAAGGGACTTTGAAAAAATTTCAAGTGGAATTTTAGCAATTTTTTGACGTGAAATTGTAAACATGTGGACATGGATTTTGAAAATTCTAGAGGGAATTTTAAAAGCTTCAACAGAATTTCAACAATTTTGAGAGGGATTTGAAAAGTTTCAATGGGAATGGGAAGAATTGGGACAAAAATTGGAAAATTTTTCAGGGACTTTGAAAAAATTTCAACTGGAATTTTAGCAATTTTTTGACGTGAAATTGTAAACATGTTGAAGTGGATTTTGAAACTTCTAGAGAGAATTTTAAAAGCTTCAACAGAATTTCAACAATTTTGAGAGGGATTTGAAAAGTTTCAATGGGAATGGGAAGAATTGGGACAAAAATTGGAAAAATTTTAAGGGACTTTGAAAAAATTTCAACTGGAATTTTAGCAATTTGGACGTGAAATTGTAAACATGTGGACATGGATTTTGAAACTTCTAGAGAGAATTTTAAAAGCTTCAACAGAATTTCAACAATTTGGAGAGGGATTTGAAAAGTTTCAATGGGAATGGGAAGAATTGGGACAAAAATTGGAAAATTTTTAAGGGACTTTGAAAAAATTTCAACTGGAATTTTAGCCATTTTTTGACGTGAAATTGTAAACATGTGGACATGGATTTTGAAACTTCTAGAGAGAATTTTAAAAGCTTCAACAGAATTTCAACAATTTTGAGAGGGATTTGAAAAGTTTCAATGGGAATGGGAAGAATTGGGACAAAAATTGGAAAATTTTTCAGGGACTTTGAAAAAGTTCAAGTGGAATTTTAGCAATTTTTTGACGTGAAATTGTAAACATGTGGACATGGATTTTGAAAATTCTAGAGAATTTTAAAAGCTTCAACAGAATTTCAACAATTTTGAGAGGGATTTGAAAAGTTTCAATGGGAATGGGAAGAATTGGGACAAAAATGGGAAAATTTTTAAGGGACTTTGAAAAAATTTCAACTGGAATTTTAGCAATTTTTTGACGTGAAATTGTAAACATGTGGACATGGATTTTGAAAATTCTAGAGAGAATTTTAAAAGCTTCAAGAGAATTTCAACAATTTGGAGAGGGATTTGAAAAGTTTCATTGGAAATGGGAAGAATTGGGACAAAAATTGGAAAATTTTTAAGGGACTTTGAAAAAATTTCAACTGGAAATTTAGCAATTTTTTGACGTGAAATTGTAAACATGTGGACATGGATTTTGAAAATTCTAGAGAATTTTAAAAGCTTCAACAGAATTTCAACAATTTGGAGAGGGATTTGAAAAGTTTCAATGGGAATGGGAAGAATTGGGACAAAAATTGGAAAATTTTTAAGGGACTTTGAAAAAATTTCAACTGGAATTTTTGCAATTTTTTGACGTGAAATTGTAAACATGTGGACATGGATTTTGAAAATTCTAGAGAGAATTTTAAAAGCTTCAACAGAATTTCAACAATTTGGAGAGGGATTTGAAAAGTTTCAATGGGAATGGGAAGAATTGGGACAAAAATTGGAAAATTTTTAAGGGACTTTGAAAAAATTTCAACTGGAATTTTAGCAATTTTTTGACGTGAAATTGTAAACATGTGGACATGGATTTTGAAAATTCTAGAGAGAATTTTAAAAGCTTCAAGAGAATTTCAACAATTTGGAGAGGGATTTGAAAAGTTTCAATGGGAATGGGAAGAATTGGGACAAAAATTGGAAAATTTTTAAGGGACTTTGAAAAAATTTCAACTGGAATTTTAGCCATTTTTTGACGTGAAATTGTAAACATGTGGCCATGGATTTTGAAAATTCTAGAGAGAATTTTAAAAGCTTCAAGAGAATTTCAACAATTTTGAGAGGGATTTGAAAAGTTTCAATGGGAATGGGAAGAATTGGGACAAAAATTGGAAAATTTTTAAGGGACTTTGAAAAAATTTCAACTGGAATTTTAGCCATTTGGACGTGAAATTGTAAACATGTGGACATGGATTTTGAAACTTCTAGAGAGAATTTTAAAAGCTTCAACAGAATTTCAACAATTTTGAGAGGGATTTGAAAAGTTTCAATGGGAATGGGAAGAATTGGGACAAAAATTGGAAAAATTTTTAAGGGACTTTGAAAAAATTTCAACTGGAATTTTAGCAATTTTTTTTATGTGAAATTGTAAACATGTGGCCATGGATTTTGAAACTTCTAGGGAGAATTTTAAAAGTTTCAACAGAATTTCAACAATTTTGAGAGGGATTTGAAAAGTTTCAATGGGAATGGGAAGAATTGGGACAAAAATTGGAAAAATTTTTAAGGGACTTTGAAAAAATTTCAACTGGAATTTTAGCAATTTTTTGACGTGAAATTGTAAACGTGGACATGGATTTTGAAAATTCTAGAGAGAATTTTAAAAGCTTCAACAGAATTTCAACTATTTTGAGAGGGATTTGAAAAGTTTCAATGGGAATGGGAAGAATTGGGACAAAAATTGGAAAATTTTTAAGGGACTTTGAAAAAATTTCAACTGGAATTTTAGCAATTTTTTGACGTGAAATTGTAAACATGTGGACATGGATTTTGAAAATTCTAGAGAGAATTTTAAAAGCTTCAACAGAATTTCAACAATTTGGAGAGGGATTTGAAAAGTTTCAATGGGAATGGGAAGAATTGGGACAAAAATTGGAAAATTTTTCAGGGACTTTGAAAAAATTTCAACTGGAATTTTAGCAATTTTTTGACGTGAAATTGTAAACATGTGGACATGGATTTTGAAAATTCTAGAGAGAATTTTAAAAGCTTCAACAGAATTTCAACAATTTTGAGAGGGATTTGAAAAGTTTCAATGGGAATGGGAAGAATTGGGACAAAAATTGGAAAATTTTTAAGGGACTTTGAAAAAATTTCAACTGGAATTTTAGAAATTTTTTGACGTGAAATTGTAAACATGTTGAAGTGGATTTTGAAAATTCTAGAGAGAATTTTAAAAGCTTCAACAGAATTTCAACAATTTTGAGAGGGATTTGAAAAGTTTCAATGGGAATGGGAAGAATTGGGACAAAAATTGGAAAATTTTTAAGGGACTTTGAAAAAATTTCAACTGGAATTTTAGAAATTTTTTGACGTGAAATTGTAAACATGTGGACATGGATTTTGAAAATTCTAGAGAGAATTTTAAAAGCTTCAAGAGAATTTCAACAATTTTGAGAGGGATTTGAAAAGTTTCAATGGGAATGGGAAGAATTGGGACAAAAATTGGAAAAATTTTAAGGGACTTTGAAAAAATTTCAACTGGAATTTTAGCAATTTGGACGTGAAATTGTAAACATGTGGACATGGATTTTGAAACTTCTAGAGAGAATTTTAAAAGCTTCAACAGAATTTCAACAATTTGGAGAGGGATTTGAAAAGTTTCAATGGGAATGGGAAGAATTGGGACAAAAATTGGAAAATTTTTAAGGGACTTTGAAAAAATTTCAACTGGAATTTTAGCAATTTTTTGACGTGAAATCGTAAACATGTGGACATGGATTTTGAAAATTCTAGAGAGAATTTTAAAAGCTTCAACAGAATTTCAACAATTTTGAGAGGGATTTGAAAAGTTTCAATGGGAATGGGAAGAATTGGGACAAAAATTGGAAAATTTTTAAGGGACTTTGAAAAAATTTCAACTGGAATTTTAGCAATTTTTTGACGTGAAATTGTAAACATGTGGACATGGATTTTGAAAATTCTAGAGAATTTTAAAAGCTTCAACAGAATTTCAACAATTTGGAGAGGGATTTGAAAAGTTTCAATGGGAATGGGAAGAATTGGGACAAAAATTGGAAAATTTTTAAGGGACTTTGAAAAAATTTCAACTGGAATTTTAGCAATTTTGACGTGAAATTGTAAACATGTGGACATGGATTTTGAAAATTCTAGAGAGAATTTTAAAAGCTTCAAGAGAATTTCAACAATTTTGAGAGGGATTTGAAAAGTTTCATTGGAAATGGGAAGAATTGGGACAAAAATTGGAAAATTTTTAAGGGACTTTGAAAAAATTTCAACTGGAATTTTAGCAATTTTTTGACGTGAAATTGTAAACATGTGGACATGGATTTTGAAAATTCTAGAGAGAATTTTAAAAGCTTCAACAGAATTTCAACAATTTTGAGAGGGATTTGAAAAGTTTCAATGGGAATGGGAAGAATTGGGACAAAAATTGGAAAATTTTTAAGGGACTTTGAAAAAATTTCAACTGGAATTTTAGCAATTTTTTTTATGTGAAATTGTAAACATGTGGACATGGATTTTGAAAATTCTAGAGAGAATTTTAAAAGCTTCAACAGAATTTCAACAATTTGGAGAGGGATTTGAAAAGTTTCAATGGGAATGGGAAGAATTGGGACAAAAATTGGAAAATTTTTAAGGGACTTTGAAAAAATTTCAACTGGAATTTTAGCAATTTTTTGACGTGAAATTGTAAACATGTGGCCATGGATTTTGAAAATTCTAGAGAGAATTTTAAAAGCTTCAACAGAATTTCAACAATTTGGAGAGGGATTTGAAAAGTTTCAATGGGAATGGGAAGAATTGGGACAAAAATTGGAAAATTTTTAAGGGACTTTGAAAAAATTTCAACTGGAATTTTAGCAATTTTTTGACGTGAAATTGTAAACATGTGGACATGGATTTTGAAAAATCTAGAGGGAATTTTAAAAGCTTCAACGGAATTTCAACAATTTTGAGAGGGATTTGAAAAGTTTCAATGGGAATGGGAAGAACTGGGACAAAAATTGGAAAATTTTAAGGGACTTTGAAAAAATTTCAACTGGAATTTTAGCAATTTTTTGACGTGAAATTGTAAACATGTGGACATGGATTTTGAAAATTCTAGAGAGAATTTTAAAAGCTTCAAGAGAATTTCAACAATTTGGAGAGGGATTTGAAAAGTTTCAATGGGAATGGGAAGAATTGGGACAAAAATTGGAAAATTTTTAAGGGACTTTGAAAAAATTTCAACTGGAATTTTAGCAATTTTTTGACGTGAAATCGTAAACATGTTGAAGTGGATTTTGAAAATTCTAGAGAGAATTTTAAAAGCTTCAACAGAATTTCAACAATTTGGAGAGGGATTTGAAAAGTTTCAATGGGAATGGGAAGAATTGGGACAAAAATTGGAAAATTTTTAAGGGACTTTGAAAAAATTTCAACTGGAATTTTAGCAATTTTTTGACGTGAAATTGTAAACGTGGACATGGATTTTGAAAATTCTAGAGAGAATTTTAAAAGCTTCAAGAGAATTTCAACAATTTTGAGAGGGATTTGAAAAGTTTCAATGGGAATGGGAAGAATTGGGACAAAAATTGGAAAACTTTTAAGGGACTTTGAAAAAATTTCAACTGGAATTTTAGCAATTTTTTGACGTGAAATCGTAAACATGTTGAAGTGGATTTTGAAAATTCTAGAGAGAATTTTAAAAGCTTCAAGAGAATTTCAACAATTTGGAGAGGGATTTGAAAAGTTTCAATGGGAATGGGAAGAATTGGGACAAAAATTGGAAAATTTTTAAGGGACTTTGAAAAAATTTCAACTGGAATTTTAGCAATTTTTTGACGTGAAATCGTAAACATGTTGAAGTGGATTTTGAAAATTCTAGAGAGAATTTTAAAAGCTTCAAGAGAATTTCAACAATTTTGAGAGGGATTTGAAAAGTTTCAATGGGAATGGGAAGAATTGGGACAAAAATTGGAAAATTTTTAAGGGACTTTGAAAAAATTTCAACTGGAATTTTAGCCATTTGGACGTGAAATTGTAAACATGTGGACATGGATTTTGAAACTTCTAGAGAGAATTTTAAAAGCTTCAACAGAATTTCAACAATTTGGAGAGGGATTTGAAAAGTTTCAATGGGAATGGGAAGAATTGGGACAAAAATTGGAAAATTTTTAAGGGACTTTGAAAAAATTTCAACTGGAATTTTAGCAATTTTTTTTATGTGAAATTGTAAACATGTGGACATGGATTTTGAAACTTCTAGAGAGAATTTTAAAAGCTTCAACAGAATTTCAACAATTTTGAGAGGGATTTGAAAAGTTTCAATGGGAATGGGAAGAATTGGGACAAAAATTGGAAAAATTTTTAAGGGACTTTGAAAAAATTTCAACTGGAATTTTAGCAATTTTTTGACGTGAAATTGTAAACGTGGACATGGATTTTGAAAATTCTAGAGAGAATTTTAAAAGCTTCAAGAGAATTTCAACTATTTTGAGAGGGATTTGAAAAGTTTCAATGGGAATGGGAAGAATTGGGACAAAAATTGGAAAATTTTTAAGGGACTTTGAAAAAATTTCAACTGGAATTTTAGCAATTTTTTGACGTGAAATTGTAAACATGTGGACATGGATTTTGAAAATTCTAGAGAGAATTTTAAAAGCTTCAACAGAATTTCAACAATTTGG
Organism: Streptopelia decaocto; assembly: GCF_964273445.1. Taxonomy (NCBI): domain Eukaryota; kingdom Metazoa; phylum Chordata; class Aves; order Columbiformes; family Columbidae; genus Streptopelia; species Streptopelia decaocto. The sequence goes on along the minus strand of NW_028116404.1, from coordinate 18,041 downwards.
AGAGGGATTTGAAAAGTTTCAATGGGAATGGGAAGAATTGGGACAAAAATTGGAAAATTTTTCAGGGACTTTGAAAAAATTTCAACTGGAATTTTAGCAATTTTTTTTATGTGAAATTGTAAACATGTGGACATGGATTTTGAAAATTCTAGAGAGAATTTTAAAAGCTTCAAGAGAATTTCAACAATTTGGAGAGGGATTTGAAAAGTTTCAATGGGAATGGGAAGAATTGGGACAAAAATTGGAAAATATTTAAGGGACTTTGAAAAAATTTCAACTGGAATTTTAGCAATTTTTTGACGTGAAATTGTAAACATGTGGACATGGATTTTGAAAATTCTAGAGAGAATTTTAAAAGCTTCAACAGAATTTCAACAATTTTGAGAGGGATTTGAAAAGTTTCAATGGGAATGGGAAGAATTGGGACAAAAATTGGAAAATTTTTAAGGGACTTTGAAAAAATTTCAACTGGAATTTTAGCAATTTTTTGACGTGAAATTGTAAACGTGGACATGGATTTTGAAAATTCTAGAGAGAATTTTAAAAGCTTCAACAGAATTTCAACAATTTGGAGAGGGATTTGAAAAGTTTCAATGGGAATGGGAAGCATTGGGACAAAAATTGGAAAATTTTGAAGGGACTTTGAAAAAATTTCAACTGGAATTTTAGCAATTTTTTGACGTGAAATTGTAAACATGTGGACATGGATTTTGAAAATTCTAGAGAGAATTTTAAAAGCTTCAACAGAATTTCAACAATTTGGAGAGGGATTTGAAAAGTTTCAATGGGAATGGGAAGAATTGGGACAAAAATTGGAAAATTTTTAAGGGACTTTGAAAAAATTTCAACTGGAATTTTAGAAATTTTTTGACGTGAAATTGTAAACATGTGGACATGGATTTTGAAACTTCTAGAGAGAATTTTAAAAGCTTCAACAGAATTTCAACAATTTGGAGAGGGATTTGAAAAGTTTCAATGGGAATGGGAAGAATTGGGACAAAAATTGGAAAATTTTTAAGGGACTTTGAAAAAATTTCAACTGGAATTTTAGCAATTTTTTGACGTGAAATCGTAAACATGTGGACATGGATTTTGAAAATTCTAGAGAGAATTTTAAAAGCTTCAACAGAATTTCAACAATTTTGAGAGGGATTTGAAAAGTTTCAATGGGAATGGGAAGAATTGGGACAAAAATTGGAAAATTTTTAAGGGACTTTGAAAAAATTTCAACTGGAATTTTAGCAATTTTTTGACGTGAAATTGTAAACATGTGGACATGGATTTTGAAAATTCTAGAGAATTTTAAAAGCTTCAACAGAATTTCAACAATTTGGAGAGGGATTTGAAAAGTTTCAATGGGAATGGGAAGAATTGGGACAAAAATTGGAAAATTTTTAAGGGACTTTGAAAAAATTTCAACTGGAATTTTAGCAATTTTGACGTGAAATTGTAAACATGTGGACATGGATTTTGAAAATTCTAGAGAGAATTTTAAAAGCTTCAAGAGAATTTCAACAATTTTGAGAGGGATTTGAAAAGTTTCATTGGAAATGGGAAGAATTGGGACAAAAATTGGAAAATTTTTAAGGGACTTTGAAAAAATTTCAACTGGAATTTTAGCAATTTTTTGACGTGAAATTGTAAACATGTGGACATGGATTTTGAAAATTCTAGAGAGAATTTTAAAAGCTTCAACAGAATTTCAACAATTTTGAGAGGGATTTGAAAAGTTTCAATGGGAATGGGAAGAATTGGGACAAAAATTGGAAAATTTTTAAGGGACTTTGAAAAAATTTCAACTGGAATTTTAGCAATTTTTTTTATGTGAAATTGTAAACATGTGGACATGGATTTTGAAAATTCTAGAGAGAATTTTAAAAGCTTCAATAGAATTTCAACAATTTGGAGAGGGATTTGAAAAGTTTCAATGGGAATGGGAAGAATTGGGACAAAAATTGGAAAATTTTTCAGGGACTTTGAAAAAATTTCAACTGGAATTTTTGCAATTTTTTGACGTGAAATTGTAAACATGTGGCCATGGATTTTGAAAATTCTAGAGAGAATTTTAAAAGCTTCAACAGAATTTCAACAATTTGGAGAGGGATTTGAAAAGTTTCAATGGGAATGGGAAGAATTGGGACAAAAATTGGAAAATTTTTAAGGGACTTTGAAAAAATTTCAACTGGAATTTTAGCAATTTTTTGACGTGAAATTGTAAACATGTGGACATGGATTTTGAAAATTCTAGAGGGAATTTTAAAAGCTTCAACAGAATTTCAACAATTTTGAGAGGGATTTGAAAAGTTTCAATGGGAATGGGAAGAACTGGGACAAAAATTGGAAAATTTTAAGGGACTTTGAAAAAATTTCAACTGGAATTTTAGCAATTTTTTGACGTGAAATTGTAAACATGTGGACATGGATTTTGAAAATTCTAGAGAGAATTTTAAAAGCTTCAAGAGAATTTCAACAATTTGGAGAGGGATTTGAAAAGTTTCAATGGGAATGGGAAGAATTGGGACAAAAATTGGAAAATTTTTAAGGGACTTTGAAAAAATTTCAACTGGAATTTTAGCAATATTTTGACGTGAAATCGTAAACATGTTGAAGTGGATTTTGAAAATTCTAGAGAGAATTTTAAAAGCTTCAAGAGAATTTCAACAATTTGGAGAGGGATTTGAAAAGTTTCAATGGGAATGGGAAGAATTGGGACAAAAATTGGAAAATTTTTAAGGGACTTTGAAAAAATTTCAACTGGAATTTTAGCAATTTTTTGACGTGAAATTGTAAACGTGGACATGGATTTTGAAAATTCTAGAGAGAATTTTAAAAGCTTCAAGAGAATTTCAACAATTTTGAGAGGGATTTGAAAAGTTTCAATGGGAATGGGAAGAATTGGGACAAAAATTGGAAAACTTTTAAGGGACTTTGAAAAAATTTCAACTGGAATTTTAGCAATTTTTTGACGTGAAATCGTAAACATGTTGAAGTGGATTTTGAAAATTCTAGAGAGAATTTTAAAAGCTTCAAGAGAATTTCAACAATTTGGAGAGGGATTTGAAAAGTTTCAATGGGAATGGGAAGAATTGGGACAAAAATTGGAAAATTTTTAAGGGACTTTGAAAAAATTTCAACTGGAATTTTAGCAATTTTTTGACGTGAAATCGTAAACATGTTGAAGTGGATTTTGAAAATTCTAGAGAGAATTTTAAAAGCTTCAAGAGAATTTCAACAATTTGGAGAGGGATTTGAAAAGTTTCAATGGGAATGGGAAGAATTGGGACAAAAATTGGAAAATTTTTAAGGGACTTTGAAAAAATTTCAACTGGAATTTTAGCCATTTGGACGTGAAATTGTAAACATGTGGACATGGATTTTGAAACTTCTAGAGAGAATTTTAAAAGCTTCAACAGAATTTCAACAATTTGGAGAGGGATTTGAAAAGTTTCAATGGGAATGGGAAGAATTGGGACAAAAATTGGAAAATTTTTAAGGGACTTTGAAAAAATTTCAACTGGAATTTTAGCAATTTTTTTATGTGAAATTGTAAACATGTGGACATGGATTTTGAAACTTCTAGAGAGAATTTTAAAAGCTTCAACAGAATTTCAACAATTTTGAGAGGGATTTGAAAAGTTTCAATGGGAATGGGAAGAATTGGGACAAAAATTGGAAAAATTTTTAAGGGACTTTGAAAAAATTTCAACTGGAATTTTAGCAATTTTTTGACGTGAAATTGTAAACGTGGACATGGATTTTGAAAATTCTAGAGAGAATTTTAAAAGCTTCAAGAGAATTTCAACTATTTTGAGAGGGATTTGAAAAGTTTCAATGGGAATGGGAAGAATTGGGACAAAAATTGGAAAATTTTTAAGGGACTTTGAAAAAATTTCAACTGGAATTTTAGCAATTTTTTGACGTGAAATTGTAAACATGTGGACATGGATTTTGAAAATTCTAGAGAGAATTTTAAAAGCTTCAACAGAATTTCAACAATTTGGAGAGGGATTTGAAAAGTTTCAATGGGAATGGGAAGAATTGGGACAAAAATTGGAAAATTTTTCAGGGACTTTGAAAAAATTTCAACTGGAATTTTAGCAATTTTTTTTATGTGAAATTGTAAACATGTGGACATGGATTTTGAAAATTCTAGAGAGAATTTTAAAAGCTTCAAGAGAATTTCAACAATTTGGAGAGGGATTTGAAAAGTTTCAATGGGAATGGGAAGAATTGGGACAAAAATTGGAAAATATTTAAGGGACTTTGAAAAAATTTCAACTGGAATTTTAGCAATTTTTTTGACGTGAAATTGTAAACATGTGGACATGGATTTTGAAAATTCTAGAGAGAATTTTAAAAGCTTCAACAGAATTTCAACAATTTTGAGAGGGATTTGAAAAGTTTCAATGGGAATGGGAAGAATTGGGACAAAAATTGGAAAATTTTTAAGGGACTTTGAAAAAATTTCAACTGGAATTTTAGCAATTTTTTGACGTGAAATTGTAAACGTGGACATGGATTTTGAAAATTCTAGAGAGAATTTTAAAAGCTTCAACAGAATTTCAACAATTTGGAGAGGGATTTGAAAAGTTTCAATGGGAATGGGAAGCATTGGGACAAAAATTGGAAAATTTTGAAGGGACTTTGAAAAAATTTCAACTGGAATTTTAGCAATTTTTTGACGTGAAATTGTAAACATGTGGACATGGATTTTGAAAATTCTAGAGAGAATTTTAAAAGCTTCAACAGAATTTCAACAATTTGGAGAGGGATTTGAAAAGTTTCAATGGGAATGGGAAGAATTGGGACAAAAATTGGAAAATTTTTAAGGGACTTTGAAAAAATTTCAACTGGAATTTTAGAAATTTTTTGACGTGAAATTGTAAACATGTGGACATGGATTTTGAAAATTCTAGAGAGAATTTTAAAAGCTTCAACAGAATTTCAACAATTTTGAGAGGGATTTGAAAAGTTTCAATGGGAATGGGAAGAATTGGGACAAAAATTGGAAAATTTGTAAGGGACTTTGAAAAAATTTCAACTGGAATTTTAGCAATTTTTTGACGTGAAATTGTAAACATGTGGACATGGATTTTGAAAATTCTAGAGAGAATTTTAAAAGCTTCAACAGAATTTCAACAATTTGGAGAGGGATTTGAAAGGTTTCAATGGAAATGGGAAGAATTGGGACAAAAATTGGAAAATTTTTAAGGGACTTTGAAAAAATTTCAACTGGAATTTTAGCAATTTTGACGTGAAATTGTAAACATGTTGAAGTGGATTTTGAAAATTCTAGAGAGAATTTTAAAAGCTTCAACAGAATTTCAACAATTTTGAGAGGGATTTGAAAAGTTTCAATGGGAATGGGAAGAATTGGGACAAAAATTGGAAAATTTTTAAGGGACTTTGAAAAAATTTCAACTGGAATTTTAGCAATTTTTTGACGTGAAATTGTAAACATGTGGACATGGATTTTGAAAATTCTAGAGGGAATTTTAAAAGCTTCAACAGAATTTCAACAATTTTGAGAGGGATTTGAAAAGTTTCAATGGGAATGGGAAGAATTGGGACAAAAATTGGAAAATTTTTCAGGGACTTTGAAAAAATTTCAACTGGAATTTTAGCAATTTTTTGACGTGAAATTGTAAACATGTTGAAGTGGATTTTGAAACTTCTAGAGAGAATTTTAAAAGCTTCAACAGAATTTCAACAATTTTGAGAGGGATTTGAAAAGTTTCAATGGGAATGGGAAGAATTGGGACAAAAATTGGAAAAATTTTAAGGGACTTTGAAAAAATTTCAACTGGAATTTTAGCAATTTGGACGTGAAATTGTAAACATGTGGACATGGATTTTGAAACTTCTAGAGAGAATTTTAAAAGCTTCAACAGAATTTCAACAATTTGGAGAGGGATTTGAAAAGTTTCAATGGGAATGGGAAGAATTGGGACAAAAATTGGAAAATTTTTAAGGGACTTTGAAAAAATTTCAACTGGAATTTTAGCCATTTTTTGACGTGAAATTGTAAACATGTGGACATGGATTTTGAAACTTCTAGAGAGAATTTTAAAAGCTTCAACAGAATTTCAACAATTTGGAGAGGGATTTGAAAAGTTTCAATGGGAATGGGAAGAATTGGGACAAAAATTGGAAAATTTTTAAGGGACTTTGAAAAAATTTCAACTGGAATTTTAGCAATTTTTTGACGTGAAATTGTAAACATGTGGACATGGATTTTGAAAATTCTAGAGAATTTTAAAAGCTTCAACAGAATTTCAACAATTTTGAGAGGGATTTGAAAAGTTTCAATGGGAATGGGAAGAATTGGGACAAAAATGGGAAAATTTTTAAGGGACTTGAAAAAATTTCAACTGGAAATTTAGCAATTTTTTGACGTGAAATTGTAAACATGTGGACATGGATTTTGAAAATTCTAGAGAGAATTTTAAAAGCTTCAAGAGAATTTCAACAATTTGGAGAGGGATTTGAAAAGTTTCATTGGAAATGGGAAGAATTGGGACAAAAATTGGAAAATTTTTAAGGGACTTTGAAAAAATTTCAACTGGAAATTTAGCAATTTTTTGACGTGAAATTGTAAACATGTGGACATGGATTTTGAAAATTCTAGAGAATTTTAAAAGCTTCAACAGAATTTCAACAATTTGGAGAGGGATTTGAAAAGTTTCAATGGGAATGGGAAGAATTGGGACAAAAATTGGAAAATTTTTAAGGGACTTTGAAAAAATTTCAACTGGAATTTTAGCAATTTTTTGACGTGAAATTGTAAACATGTGGACATGGATTTTGAAAATTCTAGAGAGAATTTTAAAAGCTTCAACAGAATTTCAACAATTTGGAGAGGGATTTGAAAAGTTTCAATGGGAATGGGAAGAATTGGGACAAAAATTGGAAAATTTTTAAGGGACTTTGAAAAAATTTCAACTGGAATTTTAGCAATTTTTTGACGTGAAATTGTAAACATGTGGACATGGATTTTGAAACTTCTAGAGAGAATTTTAAAAGCTTCAACAGAATTTCAACAATTTGGAGAGGGATTTGAAAAGTTTCAATGGGAATGGGAAGAATTGGGACAAAAATTGGAAAATTTTTAAGGGACTTTGAAAAAATTTCAACTGGAATTTTAGCAATTTTTTGACGTGAAATTGTAAACATGTGGACATGGATTTTGAAAATTCTAGAGAGAATTTTAAAAGCTTCAACAGAATTTCAACAATTTGGAGAGGGATTTGAAAAGTTTCAATGGGAATGGGAAGAATTGGGACAAAAATTGGAAAATTTTTCAGGGACTTTGAAAAAATTTCAACTGGAATTTTAGCAATTTTTTGACGTGAAATCGTAAACATGTTGAAGTGGATTTTGAAAATTCTAGAGAGAATTTTAAAAGCTTCAACAGAATTTCAACAATTTTGAGAGGGATTTGAAAAGTTTCAATGGGAATGGGAAGAATTGGGACAAAAATTGGAAAATTTTTAAGGGACTTTGAAAAAATTTCAACTGGAATTTTAGCCATTTTTTGACGTGAAATTGTAAACATGTGGACATGGATTTTGAAAATTCTAGAGAGAATTTTAAAAGCTTCAAGAGAATTTCAACAATTTTGAGAGGGATTTGAAAAGTTTCAATGGGAATGGGAAGAATTGGGACAAAAATTGGAAAATTTTTAAGGGACTTTGAAAAAATTTCAACTGGAATTTTAGCCATTTGGACGTGAAATTGTAAACATGTGGACATGGATTTTGAAACTTCTAGAGAGAATTTTAAAAGCTTCAACAGAATTTCAACAATTTTGAGAGGGATTTGAAAAGTTTCAATGGGAATGGGAAGAATTGGGACAAAAATTGGAAAAATTTTTAAGGGACTTTGAAAAAATTTCAACTGGAATTTTAGCAATTTTTTTTATGTGAAATTGTAAACATGTGGCCATGGATTTTGAAACTTCTAGGGAGAATTTTAAAAGTTTCAACAGAATTTCAACAATTTTGAGAGGGATTTGAAAAGTTTCAATGGGAATGGGAAGAATTGGGACAAAAATTGGAAAAATTTTTAAGGGACTTTGAAAAAATTTCAACTGGAATTTTAGCAATTTTTTGACGTGAAATTGTAAACGTGGACATGGATTTTGAAAATTCTAGAGAGAATTTTAAAAGCTTCAAGAGAATTTCAACTATTTTGAGAGGGATTTGAAAAGTTTCAATGGGAATGGGAAGAATTGGGACAAAAATTGGAAAATTTTTAAGGGACTTTGAAAAAATTTCAACTGGAATTTTAGCAATTTTTTGACGTGAAATTGTAAACATGTGGACATGGATTTTGAAAATTCTAGAGAGAATTTTAAAAGCTTCAACAGAATTTCAACAATTTGGAGAGGGATTTGAAAAGTTTCAATGGGAATGGGAAGAATTGGGACAAAAATTGGAAAATTTTTAAGGGACTTTGAAAAAATTTCAACTGGAATTTTAGCCATTTTCTGACGTGAAATTGTAAACATGTGGACATGGATTTTGAAAATTCTAGAGAGAATTTTAAAAGCTTCAACAGAATTTCAACAATTTTGAGAGGGATTTGAAAAGTTTCAATGGGAATGGGAAGAATTGGGACAAAAATTGGAAAATTTTGAAGGGACTTTGAAAAAATTTCAACTGGAATTTTAGCAATTTTTTGACGTGAAATTGTAAACATGTGGACATGGATTTTGAAAATTCTAGAGAGAATTTTAAAAGCTTCAACAGAATTTCAACAATTTGGAGAGGGATTTGAAAAGTTTCAATGGGAATGGGAAGAATTGGGACAAAAATTGGAAAATTTTTAAGGGACTTTGAAAAAATTTCAACTGGAATTTTAGCAATTTTTTGACGTGAAATCGTAAACATGTGGACATGGATTTTGAAAATTCTAGAGAGAATTTTAAAAGCTTCAACAGAATTTCAACAATTTTGAGAGGGATTTGAAAAGTTTCAATGGGAATGGGAAGAATTGGGACAAAAATTGGAAAATTTTGAAGGGACTTTGAAAAAATTTCAACTGGAATTTTAGCAATTTTTTGACGTGAAATTGTAAACATGTGGACATGGATTTTGAAAATTCTAGAGAGAATTTTAAAAGCTTCAACAGAATTTCAACAATTTTGAGAGGGATTTGAAAAGTTTCAATGGGAATGGGAAGAATTGGGACAAAAATTGGAAAATTTTTAAGGGACTTTGAAAAAATTTCAACTGGAATTTTAGCAATTTTTTTTATGTGAAATTGTAAACATGTGGACATGGATTTTGAAACTTCTAGAGAGAATTTTAAAAGCTTCAACAGAATTTCAACAATTTGGAGAGGGATTTGAAAAGTTTCAATGGGAATGGGAAGAACTGGGACAAAAATTGGAAAATTTTTAAGGGACTTTGAAAAAATTTCAACTGGAATTTTAGCAATTTTTTGACGTGAAATTGTAAACATGTGGCCATGGATTTTGAAAATTCTAGAGAGAATTTTAAAAGCTTCAACAGAATTTCAACAATTTGGAGAGGGATTTGAAAAGTTTCAATGGGAATGGGAAGAATTGGGACAAAAATTGGAAAATTTTTAAGGGACTTTGAAAAAATTTCAACTGGAATTTTAGCAATTTTTTGACGTGAAATTGTAAACATGTGGACATGGATTTTGAAAATTCTAGAGGGAATTTTAAAAGCTTCAACAGAATTTCAACAATTTTGAGAGGGATTTGAAAAGTTTCAATGGGAATGGGAAGAACTGGGACAAAAATTGGAAAATTTTAAGGGACTTTGAAAAAATTTCAACTGGAATTTTAGCAATTTTTTTTATGTGAAATTGTAAACATGTGGACATGGATTTTGAAAATTCTAGAGAGAATTTTAAAAGCTTCAAGAGAATTTCAACAATTTGGAGAGGGATTTGAAAAGTTTCAATGGGAATGGGAAGAATTGGGACAAAAATTGGAAAATTTTTAAGGGACTTTGAAAAAATTTCAACTGGAATTTTAGCAATTTTTTGACGTGAAATCGTAAACATGTTGAAGTGGATTTTGAAAATTCTAGAGAGAATTTTAAAAGCTTCAAGAGAATTTCAACAATTTTGAGAGGGATTTGAAAAGTTTCAATGGGAATGGGAAGAATTGGGACAAAAATTGGAAAATTTTTAAGGGACTTTGAAAAAATTTCAACTGGAATTTTAGCCATTTGGACGTGAAATTGTAAACATGTGGACATGGATTTTGAAACTTCTAGAGAGAATTTTAAAAGCTTCAACAGAATTTCAACAATTTGGAGAGGGATTTGAAAAGTTTCAATGGGAATGGGAAGAATTGGGACAAAAATTGGAAAATTTTTAAGGGACTTTGAAAAAATTTCAACTGGAATTTTAGCAATTTTTTTTATGTGAAATTGTAAACATGTGGACATGGATTTTGAAAATTCTAGAGAGAATTTTAAAAGCTTCAACAGAATTTCAACAATTTTGAGAGGGATTTGAAAAGTTTCAATGGGAATGGGAAGAATTGGGACAAAAATTGGAAAAATTTTTAAGGGACTTTGAAAAAATTTCAACTGGAATTTTAGCCATTTTTTGACGTGAAATTGTAAACGTGGACATGGATTTTGAAAATTCTAGAGAGAATTTTAAAAGCTTCAAGAGAATTTCAACTATTTTGAGAGGGATTTGAAAAGTTTCAATGGGAATGGGAAGAATTGGGACAAAAATTGGAAAATTTTTAAGGGACTTTGAAAAAATTTCAACTGGAATTTTAGCAATTTTTTGACGTGAAATTGTAAACATGTGGACATGGATTTTGAAAATTCTAGAGAGAATTTTAAAAGCTTCAAGAGAATTTCAACAATTTGGAGAGGGATTTGAAAAGTTTCAATGGGAATGGGAAGAATTGGGACAAAAATTGGAAAATATTTAAGGGACTTTGAAAAAATTTCAACTGGAATTTTAGCAATTTTTTGACGTGAAATTGTAAACATGTGGACATGGATTTTGAAAATTCTAGAGAGAATTTTAAAAGCTTCAACAGAATTTCAACAATTTTGAGAGGGATTTGAAAAGTTTCAATGGGAATGGGAAGAATTGGGACAAAAATTGGAAAATTTTTAAGGGACTTTGAAAAAATTTCAACTGGAATTTTAGCAATTTTTTGACGTGAAATTGTAAACGTGGACATGGATTTTGAAAATTCTAGAGAGAATTTTAAAAGCTTCAACAGAATTTCAACAATTTTGAGAGGGATTTGAAAAGTTTCAATGGGAATGGGAAGAATTGGGACAAAAATTGGAAAATTTTTAAGGGACTTTGAAAAAATTTCAACTGGAATTTTAGCAATTTTTTGACGTGAAATCGTAAACATGTGGACATGGATTTTGAAAATTCTAGAGAGAATTTTAAAAGCTTCAACAGAATTTCAACAATTTTGAGAGGGATTTGAAAAGTTTCAATGGGAATGGGAAGAATTGGGACAAAAATTGGAAAATTTTTAAGGGACTTTGAAAAAATTTCAACTGGAATTTTAGCAATTTTTTGACGTGAAATTGTAAACATGTGGACATGGATTTTGAAAATTCTAGAGAGAATTTTAAAAGCTTCAACAGAATTTCAACAATTTGGAGAGGGATTTGAAAAGTTTCAATGGGAATGGGAAGAATTGGGACAAAAATTGGAAAATTTTTAAGGGACTTTGAAAAAATTTCAACTGGAATTTTAGCAATTTTTTGACGTGAAATTGTAAACATGTTGAAGTGGATTTTGAAAATTCTAGAGAGAATTTTAAAAGCTTCAACAGAATTTCAACAATTTTGAGAGGGATTTGAAAAGTTTCAATGGGAATGGGAAGAATTGGGACAAAAATTGGAAAATTTTTAAGGGACTTTGAAAAAATTTCAACTGGAATTTTAGCAATTTGGACGTGAAATTGTAAACATGTGGACATGGATTTTGAAACTTCTAGAGAGAATTTTAAAAGCTTCAACAGAATTTCAACAATTTGGAGAGGGATTTGAAAAGTTTCAATGGGAATGGGAAGAATTGGGACAAAAATTGGAAAATTTTTAAGGGACTTAATTTCAACTGGAATTTTAGCAATTTTTTGACGTGAAATTGTAAACATGTGGACATGGATTTTGAAAATTCTAGAGAGAATTTTAAAAGCTTCAACAGAATTTCAACAATTTTGAGAGGGATTTGAAAAGTTTCAATGGGAATGGGAAGAATTGGGACAAAAATTGGAAAATTTTGAAGGGACTTTGAAAAAATTTCAACTGGAATTTTAGCCATTTTCTGACGTGAAATTGTAAACATGTGGACATGGATTTTGAAAATTCTAGAGAGAATTTTAAAAGCTTCAACAGAATTTCAACAATTTTGAGAGGGATTTGAAAAGTTTCAATGGGAATGGGAAGAATTGGGACCAAAATTGGAAAATTTTTCAGGGACTTTGAAAAAATTTCAACTGGAATTTTAGCAATTTTTTGACGTGAAATTGTAAACATGTGGACATGGATTTTGAAAATTCTAGAGAGAATTTTAAAAGCTTCAACAGAATTTCAACAATTTTGAGAGGGATTTGAAAAGTTTCAATGGGAATGGGAAGAATTGGGACAAAAATTGGAAAATTTTTAAGGGACTTTGAAAAAATTTCAACTGGAATTTTAGCAATTTTTTGACGTGAAATTGTAAACATGTGGACATGGATTTTGAAAATTCTAGAGAGAATTTTAAAAGCTTCAACAGAATTTCAACAATTTGGAGAGGGATTTGAAAAGTTTCAATGGGAATGGGAAGAATTGGGACAAAAATTGGAAAATTTTTCAGGGACTTTGAAAAAATTTCAACTGGAATTTTAGCAATTTTTTGACGTGAAATTGTAAACATGTGGACATGGATTTTGAAAATTCTAGAGAATTTTAAAAGCTTCAACAGAATTTCAACAATTTTGAGAGGGATTTGAAAAGTTTCAATGGGAATGGGAAGAATTGGGACAAAAATTGGAAAATTTTTAAGGGACTTTGAAAAAATTTCAACTGGAATTTTAGCAATTTTTTGACGTGAAATTGTAAACATGTGGACATGGATTTTGAAACTTCTAGAGAGAATTTTAAAAGCTTCAACAGAATTTCAACAATTTTGAGAGGGATTTGAAAAGTTTCAATGGGAATGGGAAGAATTGGGACAAAAATTGGAAAATTTTTAAGGGACTTTGAAAAAATTTCAACTGGAATTTTAGCAATTTTTTGACGTGAAATTGTAAACATGTGGACATGGATTTTGAAAATTCTAGAGAGAATTTTAAAAGCTTCAACAGAATTTCAACAATTTGGAGAGGGATTTGAAAAGTTTCAATGGGAATGGGAAGAATTGGGACAAAAATTGGAAAATTTTTAAGGGACTTTGAAAAAATTTCAACTGGAATTTTAGCAATTTTTTGACGTGAAATTGTAAACATGTGGCCATGGATTTTGAAAATTCTAGAGAGAATTTTAAAAGCTTCAACAGAATTTCAACAATTTGGAGAGGGATTTGAAAAGTTTCAATGGGAATGGGAAGAATTGGGACAAAAATTGGAAAATTTTTAAGGGACTTTGAAAAAATTTCAACTGGAATTTTAGCAATTTGGACGTGAAATTGTAAACATGTGGACATGGATTTTGAAACTTCTAGAGAGAATTTTAAAAGCTTCAATAGAATTTCAACAATTTGGAGAGGGATTTGAAAAGTTTCAATGGGAATGGGAAGAATTGGGACAAAAATTGGAAAATTTTTAAGGGACTTAATTTCAACTGGAATTTTAGCAATTTTTTGACGTGAAATTGTAAACATGTGGACATGGATTTTGAAAATTCTAGAGAGAATTTTAAAAGCTTCAACAGAATTTCAACAATTTGGAGAGGGATTTGAAAAGTTTCAATGGGAATGGGAAGAATTGGGACAAAAATTGGAAAATTTTTAAGGGACTTTGAAAAAATTTCAACTGGAATTTTAGCAATTTTTTGACGTGAAATTGTAAACATGTGGACATGGATTTTGAAAATTCTAGAGAGAATTTTAAAAGCTTCAACAGAATTTCAACAATTTTGAGAGGGATTTGAAAAGTTTCAATGGGAATGGGAAGAATTGGGACAAAAATTGGAAAATTTTGAAGGGACTTTGAAAAAATTTCAACTGGAATTTTAGCCATTTTCTGACGTGAAATTGTAAACATGTGGACATGGATTTTGAAAATTCTAGAGAGAATTTTAAAAGCTTCAACAGAATTTCAACAATTTTGAGAGGGATTTGAAAAGTTTCAATGGGAATGGGAAGAATTGGGACAAAAATTGGAAAATTTTGAAGGGACTTTGAAAAAATTTCAACTGGAATTTTAGCAATTTTTTGACGTGAAATTGTAAACATGTGGACATGGATTTTGAAAATTCTAGAGAGAATTTTAAAAGCTTCAACAGAATTTCAACAATTTTGAGAGGGATTTGAAAAGTTTCAATGGGAATGGGAAGAATTGGGACAAAAATTGGAAAATTTTTCAGGGACTTTGAAAAAATTTCAACTGGAATTTTAGCAATTTTTTGACGTGAAATTGTAAACATGTGGACATGGATTTTGAAAATTCTAGAGAGAATTTTAAAAGCTTCAACAGAATTTCAACGATTTGGAGAGGGATTTGAAAAGTTTCAATGGGAATGGGAAGAATTGGGACAAAAATTGGAAAATTTTGAAGGGACTTTGAAAAAATTTCAACTGGAATTTTAGCAATTTTTTGACGTGAAATTGTAAACATGTGGACATGGATTTTGAAAATTCTAGAGAATTTTAAAAGCTTCAACAGAATTTCAACAATTTGGAGAGGGATTTGAAAAGTTTCAATGGGAATGGGAAGAATTGGGACAAAAATTGGAAAATTTTTAAGGGACTTTGAAAAAATTTCAACTGGAATTTTAGCCATTTTTTGACGTGAAATTGTAAACATGTTGAAGTGGATTTTGAAAATTCTAGAGAGAATTTTAAAAGCTTCAACAGAATTTCAACAATTTGGAGAGGGATTTGAAAAGTTTCAATGGGAATGGGAAGAATTGGGACAAAAATTGGAAAATTTTTAAGGGACTTTGAAAAAATTTCAACTGGAATTTTAGCAATTTTTTGACGTGAAATTGTAAACATGTTGAAGTGGATTTTGAAAATTCTAGAGAGAATTTTAAAAGCTTCAACAGAATTTCAACAATTTTGAGAGGGATTTGAAAAGTTTCAATGGGAATGGGAAGAATTGGGACAAAAATTGGAAAATTTTTCAGGGACTTTGAAAAATTTCAACTGGAATTTTAGCAATTTTTTGACGTGAAATTGTAAACATGTGGACATGGATTTTGAAAATTCTAGAGAGAATTTTAAAAGCTTCAACAGAATTTCAACAATTTGGAGAGGGATTTGAAAAGTTTCAATGGGAATGGGAAGAATTGGGACAAAAATTGGAAAATTTTTAAGGGACTTAATTTCAACTGGAATTTTAGCAATTTTTTGACGTGAAATTGTAAACATGTGGACATGGATTTTGAAAATTCTAGAGAGAATTTTAAAAGCTTCAACAGAATTTCAACAATTTGGAGAGGGATTTGAAAAGTTTCAATGGGAATGGGAAGAATTGGGACAAAAATTGGAAAATTTTTCAGGGACTTTGAAAAAATTGCAACTGGAATTTTAGCCATTTTTTGACGTGAAATTGTAAACATGTGGACATGGATTTTGAAAATTCTAGAGAGAATTTTAAAAGCTTCAACAGAATTTCAACAATTTTGAGAGGGATTTGAAAAGTTTCAATGGGAATGGGAAGAATTGGGACAAAAATTGGAAAATTTTGAAGGGACTTTGAAAAAATTTCAACTGGAATTTTAGCCATTTTCTGACGTGAAATTGTAAACATGTGGACATGGATTTTGAAAATTCTAGAGAGAATTTTAAAAGCTTCAACAGAATTTCAACAATTTTGAGAGGGATTTGAAAAGTTTCAATGGGAATGGGAAGAATTGGGACAAAAATTGGAAAATTTTGAAGGGACTTTGAAAAAATTTCAACTGGAATTTTAGCAATTTTTTGACGTGAAATTGTAAACATGTGGACATGGATTTTGAAAATTCTAGAGAGAATTTTAAAAGCTTCAACAGAATTTCAACGATTTGGAGAGGGATTTGAAAAGTTTCAATGGGAATGGGAAGAATTGGGACAAAAATTGGAAAATTTTGAAGGGACTTTGAAAAAATTTCAACTGGAATTTTAGCAATTTTTTGACGTGAAATTGTAAACATGTGGACATGGATTTTGAAAATTCTAGAGAATTTTAAAAGCTTCAACAGAATTTCAACAATTTTGAGAGGGATTTGAAAAGTTTCAATGGGAATGGGAAGAATTGGGACAAAAATTGGAAAATTTTTAAGGGACTTTGAAAAAATTTCAACTGGAATTTTAGCCATTTTTTGACGTGAAATTGTAAACATGTGGACATGGATTTTGAAAATTCTAGAGAGAATTTTAAAAGCTTCAACAGAATTTCAACAATTTGGAGAGGGATTTGAAAAGTTTCAATGGGAATGGGAAGAATTGGACAAAAATTGGAAAATTTTGAAGGGACTTTGAAAAAATTTCAACTGGAATTTTAGCAATTTTTTGACGTGAAATTGTAAACATGTTGAAGTGGATTTTGAAAATTCTAGAGAGAATTTTAAAAGCTTCAACAGAATTTCAACAATTTTGAGAGGGATTTGAAAAGTTTCAATGGGAATGGGAAGAATTGGGACAAAAATTGGAAAATTTTTAAGGGACTTTGAAAAAATTTCAACTGGAATTTTAGCCATTTTTTGACGTGAAATTGTAAACATGTGGACATGGATTTTGAAAATTCTAGAGAGAATTTTAAAAGCTTCAACAGAATTTCAACAATTTGGAGAGGGATTTGAAAAGTTTCAATGGGAATGGGAAGAATTGGGACAAAAATTGGAAAATTTTTTAGGGACTTAATTTCAACTGGAATTTTAGCAATTTTTTGACGTGAAATTGTAAACATGTGGACATGGATTTTGAAAATTCTAGAGAGAATTTTAAAAGCTTCAACAGAATTTCAACAATTTGGAGAGGGATTTGAAAAGTTTCAATGGGAATGGGAAGAATTGGGACAAAAATTGGAAAATTTTTCAGGGACTTTGAAAAAATTGCAACTGGAATTTTAGCCATTTTTTGACGTGAAATTGTAAACATGTGGACATGGATTTTGAAACTTCTAGAGAGAATTTTAAAAGCTTCAACAGAATTTCAACAATTTGGAGAGGGATTTGAAAAGTTTCAATGGGAATGGGAAGAATTGGGACAAAAATTGGAAAATTTTTAAGGGACTTAATTTCAACTGGAATTTTAGCAATTTTTTGACGTGAAATTGTAAACATGTGGACATGGATTTTGAAAATTCTAGAGAGAATTTTAAAAGCTTCAAGAGAATTTCAACAATTTGGAGAGGGATTTGAAAAGTTTCAATGGGAATGGGAAGAATTGGGACAAAAATTGGAAAATTTTTAAGGGACTTTGAAAAATTTCAACTGGAATTTTAGCAATTTGGACGTGAAATTGTAAACATGTGGACATGGATTTTGAAACTTCTAGAGAGAATTTTAAAAGCTTCAACAGAATTTCAACAATTTGGAGAGGGATTTGAAAAGTTTCAATGGGAATGGGAAGAATTGGGACAAAAATTGGAAAATTTTGAAGGGACTTAATTTCAACTGGAATTTTAGCAATTTTTTGACGTGAAATTGTAAACATGTGGACATGGATTTTGAAAATTCTAGAGAGAATTTTAAAAGCTTCAACAGAATTTCAACAATTTGGAGAGGGATTTGAAAAGTTTCAATGGGAATGGGAAGAATTGGGACAAAAATTGGAAAATTTTTAAGGGACTTTGAAAAAATTTCAACTGGAATTTTAGCAATTTTTTGACGTGAAATTGTAAACATGTGGACATGGATTTTGAAAATTCTAGAGAGAATTTT
>NW_028116405.1:0-37594 GCF_964273445.1 Streptopelia decaocto | reverse complement strand
GAATGGGAAGAATTGGGACAAAAATTGGAAAATTTTTCAGGGACTTTGAAAAAATTTCAACTGGAATTTTAGCCATTTTTTGACGTGAAATTGTAAACATGTGGACATGGATTTTGAAAATTCTAGAGAGAATTTTAAAAGCTTCAAGAGAATTTCAACAATTTTGAGAGGGATTTGAAAAGTTTCAATGGGAATGGGAAGAATTGGGACAAAAATTGGAAAATTTTTAAGGGACTTTGAAAAAATTTCAACTGGAATTTTAGCCATTTTGTTACGTGAAATTGTAAACATGTGGACATGGATTTTGAAAATTCTAGAGAGAATTTTAAAAGCTTCAAGAGAATTTCAACAATTTTGAGAGGGATTTGAAAAGTTTCAATGGGAATGGGAAGAATTGGGACAAAAATTGGAAAATTTTTAAGGGACTTTGTAAAAATTTCAACTGGAATTTTAGCCATTTTTTGTCGTGAAATTGTAAACATGTGGACATGGATTTTGAAAATTCTAGAGAGAATTTTAAAAGCTTCAAGAGAATTTCAACAATTTTGAGAGGGATTTGAAAAGTTTCAATGGGAATGGGAAGAATTGGGACAAAAATTGGAAAATTTTTCAGGGACTTTGAAAAAATTTCAACTGGAATTTTAGCCATTTTTTGACGTGAAATTGTAAACATGTGGACATGGATTTTGAAAATTCTAGAGAAAATTTTAAAAGCTTCAACAGAATTTCAACAATTTTGAGAGGGATTTGAAAAGTTTCAATGGGAATGGGAAGAATTGGGACAAAAATTGGAAAATTTTTCAGGGACTTTGAAAAAATTTCAACTGGAATTTTAGCCATTTTTTGACGTGAAATTGTAAACATGTGGCCATGGATTTTGAAAATTCTAGAGAGAATTTTAAAAGCTTCAAGAGAATTTCAACAATTTTGAGAGGGATTTGAAAAGTTTCAATGGGAATGGGAAGAATTGGGACAAAAATTGGAAAATTTTTAAGGGACTTTGTAAAAATTTCAACTGGAATTTTAGCCATTTTTTGTCGTGAAATTGTAAACATGTGGACATGGATTTTGAAAATTCTAGAGAGAATTTTAAAAGCTTCAAGAGAATTTCAACAATTTTGAGAGGGATTTGAAAAGTTTCAATGGGAATGGGAAGAATTGGGACAAAAATTGGAAAATTTTTCAGGGACTTTGAAAAAATTTCAACTGGAATTTTAGCCATTTTTTGACGTGAAATTGTAAACATGTGGACATGGATTTTGAAAATTCTAGAGAAAATTTTAAAAGCTTCAACAGAATTTCAACAATTTTGAGAGGGATTTGAAAAGTTTCAATGGGAATGGGAAGAATTGGGACAAAAATTGGAAAATTTTTAAGGGACTTTGAAAAAATTTCAACTGGAATTTTAGCCATTTTTTTACGTGAAATTGTAAACATGTGGACATGGATTTTGAAAATTCTAGAGAGAATTTTAAAAGCTTCAAGAGAATTTCAACAATTTTGAGAGGGATTTGAAAAGTTTCAATGGGAATGGGAAGAATTGGGACAAAAATTGGAAAATTTTTAAGGGACTTTGAAAAAATTTCAACTGGAATTTTAGCCATTTTTTGACGTGAAATTGTAAACATGTGGCCATGGATTTTGAAAATTCTAGAGAGAATTTTAAAAGCTTCAACAGAATTTCAACAATTTTGAGAGGGATTTGAAAAGTTTCAATGGGAATGGGAAGAATTGGGACAAAAATTGGAAAATTTTTAAGGGACTTTGCAAAAATTTCAACTGGAATTTTAGCCATTTTTTGACGTGAAATTGTAAACATGTGGCCATGGATTTTGAAAATTCTAGAGAGAATTTTAAAAGCTTCAAGAGAATTTCAACAATTTTGAGAGGGATTTGAAAAGTTTCAATGGGAATGGGAAGAATTGGGACAAAAATTGGAAAATTTTTCAGGGACTTTGAAAAAATTTCAACTGGAATTTTAGCCATTTTTTGACGTGAAATTGTAAACATGTGGACATGGATTTTGAAAATTCTAGAGAGAATTTTAAAAGCTTCAAGAGAATTTCAACAATTTTGAGAGGGATTTGAAAAGTTTCAATGGGAATGGGAAGAATTGGGACAAAAATTGGAAAATTTTTCAGGGACTTTGCAAAAATTTCAACTGGAATTTTAGCCATTTTTTGACGTGAAATTGTAAACATGTGGCCATGGATTTTGAAAATTCTAGAGAGAATTTTAAAAGCTTCAAGAGAATTTCAACAATTTTGAGAGGGATTTGAAAAGTTTCAATGGGAATGGGAAGAATTGGGACAAAAATTGGAAAATTTTTCAGGGACTTTGCAAAAATTTCAACTGGAATTTTAGCCATTTTTTGACGTGAAATTGTAAACATGTGGCCATGGATTTTGAAAATTCTAGAGAGAATTTTAAAAGCTTCAAGAGAATTTCAACAATTTTGAGAGGGATTTGAAAAGTTTCAATGGGAATGGGAAGAATTGGGACAAAAATTGGAAAATTTTTAAGGGACTTTGAAAAAATTTCAACTGGAATTTTAGCCATTTTGTTACGTGAAATTGTAAACATGTGGACATGGATTTTGAAAATTCTAGAGAGAATTTTAAAAGCTTCAAGAGAATTTCAACAATTTTGAGAGGGATTTGAAAAGTTTCAATGGGAATGGGAAGAATTGGGACAAAAATTGGAAAATTTTTAAGGGACTTTGTAAAAATTTCAACTGGAATTTTAGCCATTTTTTGTCGTGAAATTGTAAACATGTGGACATGGATTTTGAAAATTCTAGAGAGAATTTTAAAAGCTTCAAGAGAATTTCAACAATTTTGAGAGGGATTTGAAAAGTTTCAATGGGAATGGGAAGAATTGGGACAAAAATTGGAAAATTTTTCAGGGACTTTGAAAAAATTTCAACTGGAATTTTAGCCATTTTTTGACGTGAAATTGTAAACATGTGGACATGGATTTTGAAAATTCTAGAGAAAATTTTAAAAGCTTCAACAGAATTTCAACAATTTTGAGAGGGATTTGAAAAGTTTCAATGGGAATGGGAAGAATTGGGACAAAAATTGGAAAATTTTTAAGGGACTTTGAAAAAATTTCAACTGGAATTTTAGCCATTTTTTTACGTGAAATTGTAAACATGTGGACATGGATTTTGAAAATTCTAGAGAGAATTTTAAAAGCTTCAAGAGAATTTCAACAATTTTGAGAGGGATTTGAAAAGTTTCAATGGGAATGGGAAGAATTGGGACAAAAATTGGAAAATTTTTAAGGGACTTTGAAAAAATTTCAACTGGAATTTTAGCCATTTTTTGACGTGAAATTGTAAACATGTGGCCATGGATTTTGAAAATTCTAGAGAGAATTTTAAAAGCTTCAACAGAATTTCAACAATTTTGAGAGGGATTTGAAAAGTTTCAATGGGAATGGGAAGAATTGGGACAAAAATTGGAAAATTTTTAAGGGACTTTGCAAAAATTTCAACTGGAATTTTAGCCATTTTTTGACGTGAAATTGTAAACATGTGGCCATGGATTTTGAAAATTCTAGAGAGAATTTTAAAAGCTTCAAGAGAATTTCAACAATTTTGAGAGGGATTTGAAAAGTTTCAATGGGAATGGGAAGAATTGGGACAAAAATTGGAAAATTTTTCAGGGACTTTGAAAAAATTTCAACTGGAATTTTAGCCATTTTTTGACGTGAAATTGTAAACATGTGGACATGGATTTTGAAAATTCTAGAGAGAATTTTAAAAGCTTCAAGAGAATTTCAACAATTTTGAGAGGGATTTGAAAAGTTTCAATGGGAATGGGAAGAATTGGGACAAAAATTGGAAAATTTTTCAGGGACTTTGCAAAAATTTCAACTGGAATTTTAGCCATTTTTTGACGTGAAATTGTAAACATGTGGCCATGGATTTTGAAAATTCTAGAGAGAATTTTAAAAGCTTCAAGAGAATTTCAACAATTTTGAGAGGGATTTGAAAAGTTTCAATGGGAATGGGAAGAATTGGGACAAAAATTGGAAAATTTTTAAGGGACTTTGAAAAAATTTCAACTGGAATTTTAGCCATTTTGTTACGTGAAATTGTAAACATGTGGACATGGATTTTGAAAATTCTAGAGAGAATTTTAAAAGCTTCAAGAGAATTTCAACAATTTTGAGAGGGATTTGAAAAGTTTCAATGGGAATGGAAGAATTGGGACAAAAATTGGAAAATTTTTCAGGGACTTTGAAAAAATTTCAACTGGAATTTTAGTCATTTTTTGACGTGAAATTGTAAACATGTGGACATGGATTTTGAAAATTCTAGAGAAAATTTTAAAAGCTTCAACAGAATTTCAACAATTTTGAGAGGGATTTGAAAAGTTTCAATGGGAATGGGAAGAATTGGGACAAAAATTGGAAAATTTTTCAGGGACTTTGAAAAAATTTCAACTGGAATTTTAGCCATTTTTTTACGTGAAATTGTAAACATGTGGACATGGATTTTGAAAATTCTAGAGAGAATTTTAAAAGCTTCAACAGAATTTCAACAATTTTGAGAGGGATTTGAAAAGTTTCAATGGGAATGGGAAGAATTGGGACAAAAATTGGAAAATTTTTCAGGGACTTTGAAAAAATTTCAACTGGAATTTTAGCCATTTTTTGACGTGAAATTGTAAACATGTGGACATGGATTTTGAAAATTCTAGAGAGAATTTTAAAAGCTTCAACAGAATTTCAACAATTTGGAGAGGGATTTGAAAAGTTTCAATGGGAATGGGAAGAATTGGGACAAAAATTGGAAAATTTTTCAGGGACTTTGAAAAAATTTCAACTGGAATTTTAGCCATTTTTTGACGTGAAATTGTAAACATGTGGACATGGATTTTGAAAATTCTAGAGAGAATTTTAAAAGCTTCAACAGAATTTCAACAATTTTGAGAGGGATTTGAAAAGTTTCAATGGGAATGGGAAGAATTGGGACAAAAATTGGAAAATTTTTCAGGGACTTTGAAAAAATTTCAACTGGAATTTTAGCCATTTTGTTACGTGAACAAATTGTAAACATGTGGACATGGATTTTGAAAATTCTAGAGAGAATTTTAAAAGCTTCAAGAGAATTTCAACAATTTTGAGAGGGATTTGAAAAGTTTCAATGGGAATGGGAAGAATTGGGACAAAAATTGGAAAATTTTTCAGGGACTTTGAAAAAAATTTCAACTGGAATTTTAGCCATTTTTTGACGTGAAATTGTAAACATGTTGAAGTGGATTTTGAAAATTCTAGAGAGAATTTTAAAAGCTTCAAGAGAATTTCAACAATTTTGAGAGGGATTTGAAAAGTTTCAATGGGAATGGGAAGAATTGGGACAAAAATTGGAAAATTTTTCAGGGACTTTGAAAAAATTTTAACTGGAATTTTAGCAATTTTCTTATGTGAAATTGTAAACATGTGGACATGGATTTTGAAAATTCTAGAGAGAATTTTAAAAGCTTCAACAGAATTTCAACAATTTTGAGAGGGATTTGAAAAGTTTCAATAGGAATGGGAAGAATTGGGACAAAAATTGGAAAATTTTAAGGGACTTTGAAAAAATTTCAACTGGAATTTTAGCAATTTTTTGACGTGAAATTGTAAACATGTGGACATGGATTTTGAAAATTCTAGAGAGAATTTTAAAAGCTTCAAGAGAATTTCAACAATTTTGAGAGGGATTTGAAAAGTTTCAATGGGAATGGGAAGAATTGGGACAAAAATTGGAAAATTTTTCAGGGACTTTGAAAAAATTTCAACTGGAATTTTAGCCATTTTGTTACGTGAAATTGTAAACATGTGGACATGGATTTGAAAATTCTAGAGAGAATTTTAAAAGCTTCAAGAGAATTTCAACAATTTTGAGAGGGATTTGAAAAGTTTCAATGGGAATGGGAAGAATTGGGACAAAAATTGGAAAATTTTTAAGGGACTTTGTAAAAATTTCAACTGGAATTTTAGCCATTTTTTGACGTGAAATTGTAAACATGTGGCCATGGATTTTGAAAATTCTAGAGAGAATTTTAAAAGCTTCAACAGAATTTCAACAATTTTGAGAGGGATTTGAAAAGTTTCAATGGGAATGGGAAGAATTGGGACAAAAATTGGAAAATTTTTCAGGGACTTTGAAAAAATTTCAACTGGAATTTTAGCCATTTTGTTACGTGAAATTGTAAACATGTGGACATGGATTTTGAAAATTCTAGAGAGAATTTTAAAAGCTTCAAGAGAATTTCAACAATTTTGAGAGGGATTTGAAAAGTTTCAATGGGAATGGGAAGAATTGGGACAAAAATTGGAAAATTTTTCAGGGACTTTGAAAAATTTCAACTGGAATTTTAGCCATTTTTTGACGTGAAATTGTAAACATGTGGACATGGATTTTGAAAATTCTAGAGAGAATTTTAAAAGCTTCAACAGAATTTCAACAATTTTGAGAGGGATTTGAAAAGTTTCAATGGGAATGGGAAGAATTGGGACAAAAATTGGAAATTTTTAAGGGACTTTGAAAAAATTTCAACTGGAATTTTAGCCATTTTGTTACGTGAAATTGTAAACATGTGGACATGGATTTTGAAAATTCTAGAGAGAATTTTAAAAGCTTCAACAGAATTTCAACAATTTTGAGAGGGATTTGAAAAGTTTCAATGGGAATGGGAAGAATTGGGACAAAAGTTGGAAAATTTTTAAGGGACTTTGAAAAAATTTCAACTGGAATTTTAGCAATTTTTTGACGTGAAATTGTAAACATGTGGACATGGATTTTGAAAATTCTAGAGAGAATTTTAAAAGCTTCAACAGAATTTCAACAATTTTGAGAGGGATTGGAAAAGTTTCAATGGGAATGGGAAGAATTGGGACAAAAATTAGAAAATTTTTAAGGGACTTTGAAAAAATTTCAACTGGAATTTTAGCCATTTTTTGACGTGAAATTGTAAACATGTGGACATGGATTTTGAAAATTCTAGAGAGAATTTTAAAAGCTTCAACAGAATTTCAACAATTTTGAGAGGGATTTGAAAAGTTTCAATGGGAATGGGAAGAATTGGGACAAAAATTGGAAAATTTTTCAGGGACTTTGAAAAAATTTCAACTGGAATTTTAGCCATTTTGTTACGTGAAATTGTAAACATGTGGCCATGGATTTTGAAAATTCTAGAGAGAATTTTAAA
Organism: Streptopelia decaocto; assembly: GCF_964273445.1. NCBI lineage: Eukaryota > Metazoa > Chordata > Aves > Columbiformes > Columbidae > Streptopelia > Streptopelia decaocto. The sequence goes on along the minus strand of NW_028116405.1, from coordinate 30,389 downwards.
AGCTTCAACAAAATTTCAACAATTTTGAGAGGGATTTGAAAAGTTTCAATGGGAATGGGAAGAATTGGGACAAAAATTGGAAAATTTTTCAGGGACTTTGTAAAAATTTCAACTGGAATTTTAGCCATTTTTTTATGTGAAATTGTAAACATGTGGCCATGGATTTTGAAAATTCTAGAGAGAATTTTAAAAGCTTCAAGAGAATTTCAACAATTTTGAGAGGGATTTGAAAAGTTTCAATGGGAATGGGAAGAATTGGGACAAAAATTGGAAAATTTTTAAGGGACTTTGAAAAAATTTCAACTGGAATTTTAGCCATTTTGTTACGTGAAATTGTAAACATGTGGACATGGATTTTGAAAATTCTAGAGAGAATTTTAAAAGCTTGAAGAGAATTTCAACAATTTTGAGAGGGATTTGAAAAGTTTCAATGGGAATGGGAAGAATTGGGACAAAAATTGGAAAATTTTTAAGGGACTTTGAAAAAATTTCAACTGGAATTTTAGCCATTTTTTGTCGTGAAATTGTAAACATGTGGACATGGATTTTGAAAATTCTAGAGAGAATTTTAAAAGCTTCAACAGAATTTCAACAATTTTGAGAGGGATTTGAAAAGTTTCAATGGGAATGGGAAGAATTGGGACAAAAATTGGAAAATTTTTAAGGGACTTTGAAAAAATTTCAACTGGAATTTTAGCCATTTTTTGACGTGAAATTGTAAACATGTGGACATGGATTTTGAAAATTCTAGAGAGAATTTAAAAGCTTCAAGAGAATTTCAACAATTTTGAGAGGGATTTGAAAAGTTTCAATGGGAATGGGAAGAATTGGGACAAAAATTGGAAAATTTTTAAGGGACTTTGTAAAAATTTCAACTGGAATTTTAGCCATTTTTTGACGTGAAATTGTAAACATGTGGCCATGGATTTTGAAAATTCTAGAGAGAATTTTAAAAGCTTCAAGAGAATTTCAACAATTTTGAGAGGGATTTGAAAAGTTTCAATGGGAATGGGAAGAATTGGGACAAAAATTGGAAAATTTTTCAGGGACTTTGAAAAAATTTCAACTGGAATTTTAGCCATTTTGTTACGTGAAATTGTAAACATGTGGACATGGATTTTGAAAATTCTAGAGAGAATTTTAAAAGCTTCAACAGAATTTCAACAATTTTGAGAGGGATTTGAAAAGTTTCAATGGGAATGGGAAGAATTGGGACAAAAATTGGAAAATTTTTAAGGGACTTTGAAAAAATTTCAACTGGAATTTTAGCAATTTTTTGACGTGAAATTGTAAACATGTGGCCATGGATTTTGAAAATTCTAGAGAGAATTTTAAAAGCTTCAAGAGAATTTCAACAATTTTGAGAGGGATTTGCAAAGTTTCAATGGGAATGGGAAGAATTGGGACAAAAATTGGAAAATTTTTAAGGGACTTTGAAAAAATTTCAACTGGAATTTTAGCCATTTTGTTACGTGAAATTGTAAACATGTGGCCATGGATTTTGAAAATTCTAGAGAGAATTTTAAAAGCTTCAACAAAATTTCAACAATTTTGAGAGGGATTTGAAAAGTTTCAATGGGAATGGGAAGAATTGGGACAAAAATTGGAAAATTTTTAAGGGACTTTGAAAAAATTTCAACTGGAATTTTAGCCATTTTTTGACGTGAAATTGTAAACATGTGGCCATGGATTTTGAAAATTCTAGAGAGAATTTTAAAAGCTTCAACAGAATTTCAACAATTTTGAGAGGGATTTGAAAAGTTTCAATGGGAATGGGAAGAATTGGGACAAAAATTGGAAAATTTTTAAGGGACTTTGAAAAAATTTCAACTGGAATTTTAGCCATTTTGTTACGTGAAATTGTAAACATGTGGACATGGATTTTGAAAATTCTAGAGAGAATTTTAAAAGCTTGAAGAGAATTTCAACAATTTTGAGAGGGATTTGAAAAGTTTCAATGGGAATGGGAAGAATTGGGACAAAAATTGGAAAATTTTTAAGGGACTTTGAAAAAATTTCAACTGGAATTTTAGCCATTTTTTGACGTGAAATTGTAAACATGTGGACCTGGATTTTGAAAATTCTAGAGAGAATTTTAAAAGCTTCAACAGAATTTCAACAATTTTGAGAGGGATTTGAAAAGTTTCCATGGGAATGGGAAGAATTGGGACAAAAATTGGAAAATTTTTAAGGGACTTTGAAAAAATTTCAACTGGAATTTTAGCCATTTTGTTACGTGAAATTGTAAACATGTGGACATGGATTTTGAAAATTCTAGAGAGAATTTTAAAAGCTTCAACAGAATTTCAACAATTTTGAGAGGGATTTGAAAAGTTTCAATGGGAATGGGAAGAATTGGGACAAAAGTTGGAAAATTTTTAAGGGACTTTGAAAAAATTTCAACTGGAATTTTAGCAATTTTTTGACGTGAAATTGTAAACATGTGGACATGGATTTTGAAAATTCTAGAGAGAATTTTAAAAGCTTCAACAGAATTTCAACAATTTTGAGAGGGATTGGAAAAGTTTCAATGGGAATGGGAAGAATTGGGACAAAAATTAGAAAATTTTTAAGGGACTTTGAAAAAATTTCAACTGGAATTTTAGCCATTTTTTGACGTGAAATTGTAAACATGTGGACATGGATTTTGAAATTCTAGAGAGAATTTTAAAAGCTTCAACAGAATTTCAACAATTTTGAGAGGGATTTGAAAAGTTTCAATGGGAATGGGAAGAATTGGGACAAAAATTGGAAAATTTTTCAGGGACTTTGAAAAAATTTCAACTGGAATTTTAGCCATTTTGTTACGTGAAATTGTAAACATGTGGCCATGGATTTTGAAAATTCTAGAGAGAATTTTAAAAGCTTCAACAAAATTTCAACAATTTTGAGAGGGATTTGAAAAGTTTCAATGGGAATGGGAAGAATTGGGACAAAAATTGGAAAATTTTTAAGGGACTTTGAAAAAATTTCAACTGGAATTTTAGCCATTTTTTGACGTGAAATTGTAAACATGTGGCCATGGATTTTGAAAATTCTAGAGAGAATTTTAAAAGCTTCAACAGAATTTCAACAATTTTGAGAGGGATTTGAAAAGTTTCAATGGGAATGGGAAGAATTGGGACAAAAATTGGAAAATTTTTAAGGGACTTTGAAAAAATTTCAACTGGAATTTTAGCCATTTTGTTACGTGAAATTGTAAACATGTGGACATGGTTTTTGAAAATTCTAGAGAGAATTTTAAAAGCTTGAAGAGAATTTCAACAATTTTGAGAGGGATTTGAAAAGTTTCAATGGGAATGGGAAGAATTGGGACAAAAATTGGAAAATTTTTCAGGGACTTTGAAAAAATTTCAACTGGAATTTTAGCCATTTTTTGACGTGAAATTGTAAACATGTGGACATGGATTTTGAAAATTCTAGAGAGAATTTTAAAAGCTTCAACAGAATTTCAACAATTTTGAGAGGGATTTGAAAAGTTTCAATGGGAATGGGAAGAATTGGGACAAAAGTTGGAAAATTTTTAAGGGACTTTGAAAAAATTTCAACTGGAATTTTAGCAATTTTTTGACGTGAAATTGTAAACATGTGGACATGGATTTTGAAAATTCTAGAGAGAATTTTAAAAGCTTCAACAGAATTTCAACAATTTTGAGAGGGATTGGAAAAGTTTCAATGGGAATGGGAAGAATTGGGACAAAAATTAGAAAATTTTTAAGGGACTTTGAAAAAATTTCAACTGGAATTTTAGCCATTTTTTGACGTGAAATTGTAAACATGTGGCCATGGATTTTGAAAATTCTAGAGAGAATTTTAAAAGCTTCAACAGAATTTCAACAATTTTGAGAGGGATTTGAAAAGTTTCAATGGGAATGGGAAGAATTGGGACAAAAATTGGAAAATTTTTCAGGGACTTTGAAAAAATTTCAACTGGAATTTTAGCCATTTTGTTACGTGAAATTGTAAACATGTGGCCATGGATTTTGAAAATTCTAGAGAGAATTTTAAAAGCTTCAACAAAATTTCAACAATTTTGAGAGGGATTTGAAAAGTTTCAATGGGAATGGGAAGAATTGGGACAAAAATTGGAAAATTTTTAAGGGACTTTGAAAAAATTTCAACTGGAATTTTAGCCATTTTTTGACGTGAAATTGTAAACATGTGGCCATGGATTTTGAAAATTCTAGAGAGAATTTTAAAAGCTTCAAGAGAATTTCAACAATTTTGAGAGGGATTTGAAAAGTTTCAATGGGAATGGGAAGAATTGGGACAAAAATTGGAAAATTTTTAAGGGACTTTGAAAAAATTTCAACTGGAATTTTAGCCATTTTGTTACGTGAAATTGTAAACATGTGGACATGGATTTTGAAAATTCTAGAGAGAATTTTAAAAGCTTGAAGAGAATTTCAACAATTTTGAGAGGGATTTGAAAAGTTTCAATGGGAATGGGAAGAATTGGGACAAAAATTGGAAAATTTTTAAGGGACTTTGAAAAAATTTCAACTGGAATTTTAGCCATTTTTTGTCGTGAAATTGTAAACATGTGGACATGGATTTTGAAAATTCTAGAGAGAATTTTAAAAGCTTCAACAGAATTTCAACAATTTTGAGAGGGATTTGAAAAGTTTCAATGGGAATGGGAAGAATTGGGACAAAAATTGGAAAATTTTTAAGGGACTTTGAAAAAATTTCAACTGGAATTTTAGCCATTTTTTGACGTGAAATTGTAAACATGTGGACATGGATTTTGAAAATTCTAGAGAGAATTTTAAAAGCTTCAACAGAATTTCAACAATTTTGAGAGGGATTTGAAAAGTTTCAATGGGAATGGGAAGAATTGGGACAAAAATTGGAAAATTTTTAAGGGACTTTGAAAAAATTTCAACTGGAATTTTAGCAATTTTTTGACGTGAAATTGTAAACATGTGGCCATGGATTTTGAAAATTCTAGAGAGAATTTTAAAAGCTTCAAGAGAATTTCAACAATTTTGAGAGGGATTTGCAAAGTTTCAATGGGAATGGGAAGAATTGGGACAAAAATTGGAAAATTTTTAAGGGACTTTGAAAAAATTTCAACTGGAATTTTAGCCATTTTGTTACGTGAAATTGTAAACATGTGGCCATGGATTTTGAAAATTCTAGAGAGAATTTTAAAAGCTTCAAGAGAATTTCAACAATTTTGAGAGGGATTTGAAAAGTTTCAATGGGAATGGGAAGAATTGGGACAAAAATTGGAAAATTTTTAAGGGACTTTGAAAAAATTTCAACTGGAATTTTAGCCATTTTTTGACGTGAAATTGTAAACATGTGGCCATGGATTTTGAAAATTCTAGAGAGAATTTTAAAAGCTTCAACAGAATTTCAACAATTTTGAGAGGGATTTGAAAAGTTTCAATGGGAATGGGAAGAATTGGGACAAAAATTGGAAAATTTTTAAGGGACTTTGAAAAAATTTCAACTGGAATTTTAGCCATTTTGTTACGTGAAATTGTAAACATGTGGACATGGATTTTGAAAATTCTAGAGAGAATTTTAAAAGCTTGAAGAGAATTTCAACAATTTTGAGAGGGATTTGAAAAGTTTCAATGGGAATGGGAAGAATTGGGACAAAAATTGGAAAATTTTTAAGGGACTTTGAAAAAATTTCAACTGGAATTTTAGCCATTTTTTGACGTGAAATTGTAAACATGTGGACCTGGATTTTGAAAATTCTAGAGAGAATTTTAAAAAGCTTCAACAGAATTTCAACAATTTTGAGAGGGATTTGAAAAGTTTCCATGGGAATGGGAAGAATTGGGACAAAAATTGGAAAATTTTTCAGGGACTTTGAAAAAATTTCAACTGGAATTTTAGCCATTTTTTGACGTGAAATTGTAAACATGTGGACATGGATTTTGAAAATTCTAGAGAGAATTTTAAAAGCTTCAACAGAATTTCAACAATTTTGAGAGGGATTTGAAAAGTTTCAATGGGAATGGGAAGAATTGGGACAAAAATTGGAAAATTTTTAAGGGACTTTGAAAAAATTTCAACTGGAATTTTAGCCATTTTTTGTCGTGAAATTGTAAACATGTGGACATGGATTTTGAAAATTCTAGAGAGAATTTTAAAAGCTTGAAGAGAATTTCAACAATTTTGAGAGGGATTTGAAAAGTTTCAATGGGAATGGGAAGAATTGGGACAAAAATTGGAAAATTTTTAAGGGACTTTGAAAAAATTTCAACTGGAATTTTAGCCATTTTTTGACGTGAAATTGTAAACATGTGGACATGGATTTTGAAAATTCTAGAGAGAATTTTAAAAGCTTCAACAGAATTTCAACAATTTTGAGAGGGATTTGAAAAGTTTCAATGGGAATGGGAAGAATTGGGACAAAAATTGGAAAATTTTTAAGGGACTTTGAAAAAATTTCAACTGGAATTTTAGCCATTTTTTTTACGTGAAATTGTAAACATGTGGACATGGATTTTGAAAATTCTAGAGAGAATTTTAAAAGCTTCAAGAGAATTTCAACAATTTTGAGAGGGATTTGAAAAGTTTCAATGGGAATGGGAAGAATTGGGACAAAAATTGGAAAATTTTTCAGGGACTTTGTAAAAATTTCAACTGGAATTTTAGCCATTTTTTGTCGTGAAATTGTAAACATGTGGCCATGGATTTTGAAAATTCTAGAGAGAATTTTAAAAGCTTCAAGAGAATTTCAACAATTTTGAGAGGGATTTGAAAAGTTTCAATGGGAATGGGAAGAATTGGGACAAAAATTGGAAAATTTTTCAGGGACTTTGAAAAAATTTCAACTGGAATTTTAGCCATTTTGTTACGTGAAATTGTAAACATGTGGACATGGATTTTGAAAATTCTAGAGAGAATTTTAAAAGCTTCAACAGAATTTCAACAATTTTGAGAGGGATTTGAAAAGTTTCAATGGGAATGGGAAGAATTGGGACAAAAGTTGGAAAATTTTTAAGGGACTTTGAAAAAATTTCAACTGGAATTTTAGCAATTTTTTGACGTGAAATTGTAAACATGTGGACATGGATTTTGAAAATTCTAGAGAGAATTTTAAAAGCTTCAACAGAATTTCAACAATTTTGAGAGGGATTGGAAAAGTTTCAATGGGAATGGGAAGAATTGGGACAAAAATTGGAAAATTTTTCAGGGACTTTGAAAAAATTTCAACTGGAATTTTAGCCATTTTGTTACGTGAAATTGTAAACATGTGGCCATGGATTTTGAAAATTCTAGAGAGAATTTTAAAAGCTTCAACAAAATTTCAACAATTTTGAGAGGGATTTGAAAAGTTTCAATGGGAATGGGAAGAATTGGGACAAAAATTGGAAAATTTTTAAGGGACTTTGAAAAAATTTCAACTGGAATTTTAGCCATTTTTTGACGTGAAATTGTAAACATGTGGCCATGGATTTTGAAAATTCTAGAGAGAATTTTAAAAGCTTCAACAGAATTTCAACAATTTTGAGAGGGATTTGAAAAGTTTCAATGGGAATGGGAAGAATTGGGACAAAAATTGGAAAATTTTTAAGGGACTTTGAAAAAATTTCAACTGGAATTTTAGCCATTTTGTTACGTGAAATTGTAAACATGTGGACATGGTTTTTGAAAATTCTAGAGAGAATTTTAAAAGCTTGAAGAGAATTTCAACAATTTTGAGAGGGATTTGAAAAGTTTCAATGGGAATGGGAAGAATTGGGACAAAAATTGGAAAATTTTTCAGGGACTTTGAAAAAATTTCAACTGGAATTTTAGCCATTTTTTGACGTGAAATTGTAAACATGTGGACATGGATTTTGAAAATTCTAGAGAGAATTTTAAAAGCTTCAACAGAATTTCAACAATTTTGAGAGGGATTTGAAAAGTTTCAATGGGAATGGGAAGAATTGGGACAAAAGTTGGAAAATTTTTAAGGGACTTTGAAAAAATTTCAACTGGAATTTTAGCAATTTTTTGACGTGAAATTGTAAACATGTGGACATGGATTTTGAAAATTCTAGAGAGAATTTTAAAAGCTTCAACAGAATTTCAACAATTTTGAGAGGGATTGGAAAAGTTTCAATGGGAATGGGAAGAATTGGGACAAAAATTAGAAAATTTTTAAGGGACTTTGAAAAAATTTCAACTGGAATTTTAGCCATTTTTTGACGTGAAATTGTAAACATGTGGCCATGGATTTTGAAAATTCTAGAGAGAATTTTAAAAGCTTCAACAGAATTTCAACAATTTTGAGAGGGATTTGAAAAGTTTCAATGGGAATGGGAAGAATTGGGACAAAAATTGGAAAATTTTTCAGGGACTTTGAAAAAATTTCAACTGGAATTTTAGCCATTTTGTTACGTGAAATTGTAAACATGTGGCCATGGATTTTGAAAATTCTAGAGAGAATTTTAAAAGCTTCAACAAAATTTCAACAATTTTGAGAGGGATTTGAAAAGTTTCAATGGGAATGGGAAGAATTGGGACAAAAATTGGAAAATTTTTAAGGGACTTTGAAAAAATTTCAACTGGAATTTTAGCCATTTTTTGACGTGAAATTGTAAACATGTGGCCATGGATTTTGAAAATTCTAGAGAGAATTTTAAAAGCTTCAAGAGAATTTCAACAATTTTGAGAGGGATTTGAAAAGTTTCAATGGGAATGGGAAGAATTGGGACAAAAATTGGAAAATTTTTAAGGGACTTTGAAAAAATTTCAACTGGAATTTTAGCCATTTTTTGACGTGAAATTGTAAACATGTGGACATGGATTTTGAAAATTCTAGAGAGAATTTTAAAAGCTTCAAGAGAATTTCAACAATTTTGAGAGGGATTTGAAAAGTTTCAATGGGAATGGGAAGAATTGGGACAAAAATTGGAAAATTTTTAAGGGACTTTGAAAAAATTTCAACTGGAATTTTAGCCATTTTTTGTCGTGAAATTGTAAACATGTGGACATGGATTTTGAAAATTCTAGAGAGAATTTTAAAAGCTTCAACAGAATTTCAACAATTTTGAGAGGGATTTGAAAAGTTTCAATGGGAATGGGAAGAATTGGGACAAAAATTGGAAAATTTTTAAGGGACTTTGAAAAAATTTCAACTGGAATTTTAGCCATTTTTTGACGTGAAATTGTAAACATGTGGACATGGATTTTGAAAATTCTAGAGAGAATTTTAAAAGCTTCAAGAGAATTTCAACAATTTTGAGAGGGATTTGAAAAGTTTCAATGGGAATGGGAAGAATTGGGACAAAAATTGGAAAATTTTTAAGGGACTTTGTAAAAATTTCAACTGGAATTTTAGCCATTTTTTGACGTGAAATTGTAAACATGTGGCCATGGATTTTGAAAATTCTAGAGAGAATTTTAAAAGCTTCAAGAGAATTTCAACAATTTTGAGAGGGATTTGAAAAGTTTCAATGGGAATGGGAAGAATTGGGACAAAAATTGGAAAATTTTTCAGGGACTTTGAAAAAATTTCAACTGGAATTTTAGCCATTTTGTTACGTGAAATTGTAAACATGTGGACATGGATTTTGAAAATTCTAGAGAGAATTTTAAAAGCTTCAACAGAATTTCAACAATTTTGAGAGGGATTTGAAAAGTTTCAATGGGAATGGGAAGAATTGGGACAAAAATTGGAAAATTTTTAAGGGACTTTGAAAAAATTTCAACTGGAATTTTAGCAATTTTTTGACGTGAAATTGTAAACATGTGGCCATGGATTTTGAAAATTCTAGAGAGAATTTTAAAAGCTTCAAGAGAATTTCAACAATTTTGAGAGGGATTTGCAAAGTTTCAATGGGAATGGGAAGAATTGGGACAAAAATTGGAAAATTTTTAAGGGACTTTGAAAAAATTTCAACTGGAATTTTAGCCATTTTGTTACGTGAAATTGTAAACATGTGGCCATGGATTTTGAAAATTCTAGAGAGAATTTTAAAAGCTTCAACAAAATTTCAACAATTTTGAGAGGGATTTGAAAAGTTTCAATGGGAATGGGAAGAATTGGGACAAAAATTGGAAAATTTTTAAGGGACTTTGAAAAAATTTCAACTGGAATTTTAGCCATTTTTTGACGTGAAATTGTAAACATGTGGCCATGGATTTTGAAAATTCTAGAGAGAATTTTAAAAGCTTCAACAGAATTTCAACAATTTTGAGAGGGATTTGAAAAGTTTCAATGGGAATGGGAAGAATTGGGACAAAAATTGGAAAATTTTTAAGGGACTTTGAAAAAATTTCAACTGGAATTTTAGCCATTTTGTTACGTGAAATTGTAAACATGTGGACATGGATTTTGAAAATTCTAGAGAGAATTTTAAAAGCTTGAAGAGAATTTCAACAATTTTGAGAGGGATTTGAAAAGTTTCAATGGGAATGGGAAGAATTGGGACAAAAATTGGAAAATTTTTAAGGGACTTTGAAAAAATTTCAACTGGAATTTTAGCCATTTTTTGACGTGAAATTGTAAACATGTGGACCTGGATTTTGAAAATTCTAGAGAGAATTTTAAAAGCTTCAAGAGAATTTCAACAATTTTGAGAGGGATTTGAAAAGTTTCCATGGGAATGGGAAGAATTGGGACAAAAATTGGAAAATTTTTCAGGGACTTTGAAAAAATTTCAACTGGAATTTTAGCCATTTTTTGACGTGAAATTGTAAACATGTGGACATGGATTTTGAAAATTCTAGAGAGAATTTTAAAAGCTTCAACAGAATTTCAACAATTTTGAGAGGGATTTGAAAAGTTTCAATGGGAATGGGAAGAATTGGGACAAAAATTGGAAAATTTTTAAGGGACTTTGAAAAAATTTCAACTGGAATTTTAGCCATTTTTTGTCGTGAAATTGTAAACATGTGGACATGGATTTTGAAAATTCTAGAGAGAATTTTAAAAGCTTGAAGAGAATTTCAACAATTTTGAGAGGGATTTGAAAAGTTTCAATGGGAATGGGAAGAATTGGGACAAAAATTGGAAAATTTTTAAGGGACTTTGAAAAAATTTCAACTGGAATTTTAGCCATTTTTTGACGTGAAATTGTAAACATGTGGACATGGATTTTGAAAATTCTAGAGAGAATTTTAAAAGCTTCAACAGAATTTCAACAATTTTGAGAGGGATTTGAAAAGTTTCAATGGGAATGGGAAGAATTGGGACAAAAATTGGAAAATTTTTAAGGGACTTTGAAAAAATTTCAACTGGAATTTTAGCCATTTTTTTTACGTGAAATTGTAAACATGTGGACATGGATTTTGAAAATTCTAGAGAGAATTTTAAAAGCTTCAAGAGAATTTCAACAATTTTGAGAGGGATTTGAAAAGTTTCAATGGGAATGGGAAGAATTGGGACAAAAATTGGAAAATTTTTCAGGGACTTTGTAAAAATTTCAACTGGAATTTTAGCCATTTTTTGTCGTGAAATTGTAAACATGTGGCCATGGATTTTGAAAATTCTAGAGAGAATTTTAAAAGCTTCAAGAGAATTTCAACAATTTTGAGAGGGATTTGAAAAGTTTCAATGGGAATGGGAAGAATTGGGACAAAAATTGGAAAATTTTTCAGGGACTTTGAAAAAATTTCAACTGGAATTTTAGCCATTTTGTTACGTGAAATTGTAAACATGTGGACATGGATTTTGAAAATTCTAGAGAGAATTTTAAAAGCTTCAAGAGAATTTCAACAATTTTGAGAGGGATTTGAAAAGTTTCAATGGGAATGGGAAGAATTGGGACAAAAATTGGAAAATTTTTCAGGGACTTTGAAAAAATTTCAACTGGAATTTTAGCCATTTTTTGACGTGAAATTGTAAACATGTGGACATGGATTTTGAAAATTCTAGAGAGAATTTTAAAAGCTTCAAGAGAATTTCAACAATTTTGAGAGGGATTTGCAAAGTTTCAATGGGAATGGGAAGAATTGGGACAAAAATTGGAAAATTTTTAAGGGACTTTGTAAAAATTTCAACTGGAATTTTAGCCATTTTTTGACGTGAAATTGTAAACATGTGGACATGGATTTTGAAAATTCTAGAGAGAATTTTAAAAGCTTCAACAGAATTTCAACACTTTTGAGAGGGATTTGAAAAGTTTCAATGGGAATGGGAAGAATTGGGACAAAAATTGGAAAATTTTTAAGGGACTTTGTAAAAATTTCAACTGGAATTTTAGCCATTTTTTGACGTGAAATTGTAAACATGTGGACATGGATTTTGAAAATTCTAGAGAGAATTTTAAAAGCTTCAAGAGAATTTCAACACTTTTGAGAGGGATTTGAAAAGTTTCAATGGGAATGGGAAGAATTGGGACAAAAATTGGAAAATTTTTAAGGGACTTTGAAAAAATTTCAACTGGAATTTTAGCAATTTTTTTATGTGAAATTGTAAACATGTGGCCATGGATTTTGAAAATTCTAGAGAGAATTTTAAAAGCTTCAACAGAATTTCAACAATTTTGAGAGGGATTTGCAAAGTTTCAATGGGAATGGGAAGAATTGGGACAAAAATTGGAAAATTTTTAAGGGACTTTGTAAAAATTTCAACTGGAATTTTAGCCATTTTTTGACGTGAAATTGTAAACATGTGGACATGGATTTTGAAAATTCTAGAGAGAATTTTAAAAGCTTCAACAGAATTTCAACAATTTTGAGAGGGATTTGAAAAGTTTCAATGGGAATGGGAAGAATTGGGACAAAAATTGGAAAATTTTTAAGGGACTTTGAAAAAATTTCAACTGGAATTTTAGCCATTTTTTGACGTGAAATTGTAAACATGTGGCCATGGATTTTGAAAATTCTAGAGAGACTTTTAAAAGCTTCAGGAGAATTTCAACAATTTTGAGAGGGATTTGAAAAGTTTCAATGGGAATGGGAAGAATTGGGACAAAAATTGGAAAATTTTTCAGGGACTTTGAAAAAATTTCAACTGGAATTTTAGCCATTTTTTGACGTGAAATTGTAAACATGTGGACATGGATTTTGAAAATTCTAGAGAGAATTTTAAAAGCTTCAACAGAATTTCAACAATTTTGAGAGGGATTTGAAAAGTTTCAATGGGAATGGGAAGAATTGGGACAAAAATTGGAAAATTTTTCAGGGACTTTGAAAAAATTTCAACTGGAATTTTAGCCATTTTGTTACGTGAAATTGTAAACATGTGGACATGGATTTTGAAAATTCTAGAGAGAATTTTAAAAGCTTCAAGAGAATTTCAACAATTTTGAGAGGGATTTGAAAAGTTTCAATGGGAATGGGAAGAATTGGGACAAAAATTGGAAAATTTTTCAGGGACTTTGAAAAAATTTCAACTGGAATTTTAGCCATTTTTTGACGTGAAATTGTAAACATGTGGACATGGATTTTGAAAATTCTAGAGAGAATTTTAAAAGCTTCAAGAGAATTTCAACAATTTTGAGAGGGATTTGAAAAGTTTCAATGGGAATGGGAAGAATTGGGACAAAAATTGGAAAATTTTTAAGGGACTTTGAAAAAATTTCAACTGGAATTTTAGCCATTTTTTGACGTGAAATTGTAAACATGTGGACATGGATTTTGAAAATTCTAGAGAGAATTTTAAAAGCTTCAAGAGAATTTCAACAATTTGGAGAGGGATTTGAAAAGTTTCAATGGGAATGGGAAGAATTGGGACAAAAATTAGAAAATTTTTAAGGGACTTTGAAAAAATTTCAACTGGAATTTTAGCCATTTTGTTACGTGAAATTGTAAACATGTGGACATGGATTTTGAAAATTCTAGAGAGAATTTTAAAAGCTTCAACAGAATTTCAACAATTTTGAGAGGGATTTGAAAAGTTTCAATGGGAATGGGAAGAATTGGGACAAAAATTGGAAAATTTTTCAGGGACTTTGAAAAAATTTCAACTGGAATTTTAGCCATTTTGTTACGTGAAATTGTAAACATGTGGCCATGGATTTTGAAAATTCTAGAGAGAATTTTAAAAGCTTCAACAGAATTTCAACAATTTTGAGAGGGATTTGAAAAGTTTCAATGGGAATGGGAAGAATTGGGACAAAAATTGGAAATTTTTTCAGGGACTTTGAAAAAATTTCAACTGGAATTTTAGCCATTTTGTTACGTGAAATTGTAAACATGTGGACATGGATTTTGAAAATTCTAGAGAGAATTTTAAAAGCTTCAAGAGAATTTCAACAATTTTGAGAGGGATTTGAAAAGTTTCAATGGGAATGGGAAGAATTGGGACAAAAATTGGAAAATTTTTCAGGGACTTTGAAAAAATTTCAACTGGAATTTTAGCCATTTTGTTACGTGAAATTGTAAACATGTGGACATGGATTTTGAAAATTCTAGAGAGAATTTTAAAAGCTTCAAGAGAATTTCAACAATTTTGAGAGGGATTTGAAAAGTTTCAATGGGAATGGGAAGAATTGGGACAAAAATTGGAAAATTTTTCAGGGACTTTGAAAAAATTTCAACTGGAATTTTAGCCATTTTGTTACGTGAAATTGTAAACATGTGGCCATGGATTTTGAAAATTCTAGAGAGAATTTTAAAAGCTTCAACAGAATTTCAACAATTTTGAGAGGGATTTGAAAAGTTTCAATGGGAATGGGAAGAATTGGGACAAAAATTAGAAAATTTTTCAGGGACTTTGAAAAAATTTCAACTGGAATTTTAGCCATTTTTTGACGTGAAATTGTAAACATGTGGACATGGATTTTGAAAATTCTAGAGAGAATTTTAAAAGCTTCAAGAGAATTTCAACAATTTTGAGAGGGATTTGAAAAGTTTCAATGGGAATGGGAAGAATTGGGACAAAAATTGGAAAATTTTTCAGGGACTTTGAAAAAATTTCAACTGGAATTTTAGCCATTTTGTTACGTGAAATTGTAAACATGTGGCCATGGATTTTGAAAATTCTAGAGAGAATTTTAAAAGCTTCAACAAAATTTCAACAATTTTGAGAGGGATTTGAAAAGTTTCAATGGGAATGGGAAGAATTGGGACAAAAATTGGAAAATTTTTAAGGGACTTTGAAAAAATTTCAACTGGAATTTTAGCCATTTTTTGACGTGAAATTGTAAACATGTGGACATGGATTTTGAAAATTCTAGAGAGAATTTTAAAAGCTTCAAGAGAATTTCAACAATTTTGAGAGGGATTTGAAAAGTTTCAATGGGAATGGGAAGAATTGGGACAAAAATTGGAAAATTTTTAAGGGACTTTGAAAAAATTTCAACTGGCATTTTAGCCATTTTTTGACGTGAAATTGTAAACATGTGGACATGGATTTGAAAATTCTAGAGAGAATTTTAAAAGCTTCAAGAGAATTTCAACAATTTTGAGAGGGATTTGAAAAGTTTCAATGGGAATGGGAAGAATTGGGACAAAAATTGGAAAATTTTTAAGGGACTTTGAAAAAATTTCAACTGGAATTTTAGCCATTTTTTGACGTGAAATTGTAAACATGTGGACATGGATTTTGAAAATTCTAGAGAGAATTTTAAAAGCTTCAAGAGAATTTCAACAATTTTGAGAGGGATTTGAAAAGTTTCAATGGGAATGGGAAGAATTGGGACAAAAATTGGAAAATTTTTAAGGGACTTTGAAAAAATTTCAACTGGAATTTTAGCCATTTTTTGACGTGAAATTGTAAACATGTGGACATGGATTTTGAAAATTCTAGAGAGAATTTTAAAAGCTTCAAGAGAATTTCAACAATTTTGAGAGGGATTTGAAAAGTTTCAATGGGAATGGGAAGAATTGGGACAAAAATTGGAAAATTTTTAAGGGACTTTGAAAAAATTTCAACTGGAATTTTAGCCATTTTTTGACGTGAAATTGTAAACATGTGGACATGGATTTTTAAAATTCTAGAGAGAATTTTAAAAGCTTCAACAGAATTTCAACAATTTTGAGAGGGATTTGAAAAGTTTCAATGGGAATGGGAAGAATTGGGACAAAAATTGAAAAATTTTTCAGGGACTTTGAAAAAATTTCAACTGGCATTTTAGCCATTTTTTGACGTGAAATTGTAAACATGTGGACATGGATTTTGAAAATTCTAGAGAGAATTTTAAAAGCTACAAGAGAATTTCAACAATTTTGAGAGGGATTTGAAAAGTTTCAATGGGAATGGGAAGAATTGGGACAAAAATTGGAAAATTTTTAAGGGACTTTGAAAAAATTTCAACTGGAATTTTAGCCATTTTTTGACGTGAAATTGTAAACATGTGGACATGGATTTTGAAAATTCTAGAGAGAATTTTAAAAGCTTCAAGAGAATTTCAACAATTTTGAGAGGGATTTGAAAAGTTTCAATGGGAATGGGAAGAATTGGGACAAAAATTGGAAAATTTTTAAGGGACTTTGAAAAAATTTCAACTGGAATTTTAGCCATTTTTTGACGTGAAATTGTAAACATGTGGACATGGATTTTGAAAATTCTAGAGAGAATTTTAAAAGCTTCAAGAGAATTTCAACAATTTTGAGAGGGATTTGAAAAGTTTCAATGGGAATGGGAAGAATTGGGACAAAAATTAGAAAATTTTTCAGGGACTTTGAAAAAATTTCAACTGGAATTTTAGCCATTTTTTGACGTGAAATTGTAAACATGTGGACATGGATTTTGAAAATTCTAGAGAGAATTTTAAAAGCTTCAAGAGAATTTCAACAATTTGGAGAGGGATTTGAAAAGTTTCAATGGGAATGGGAAGAATTGGGACAAAAATTGGAAATTTTTTCAGGGACTTTGAAAAATTTCAACTGGAATTTTAGCCATTTTGTTACGTGAAATTGTAAACATGTGGACATGGATTTTGAAAATTCTAGAGAGAATTTTAAAAGCTTCAACAGAATTTCAACAATTTTGAGAGGGATTTGAAAAGTTTCAATGGGAATGGGAAGAATTGGGACAAAAATTGGAAATTTTTTCAGGGACTTTGAAAAAATTTCAACTGGAATTTTAGCCATTTTGTTACGTGAAATTGTAAACATGTGGACATGGATTTTGAAAATTCTAGAGAGAATTTTAAAAGCTTCAAGAGAATTTCAACAATTTTGAGAGGGATTTGAAAAGTTTCAATGGGAATGGGAAGAATTGGGACAAAAATTGGAAAATTTTTAAGGGACTTTGAAAAAATTTCAACTGGAATTTTAGCCATTTTGTTACGTGAAATTGTAAACATGTGGACATGGATTTTGAAAATTCTAGAGAGAATTTTAAAAGCTTCAAGAGAATTTCAACAATTTTGAGAGGGATTTGAAAAGTTTCAATGGGAATGGGAAGAATTGGGACAAAAATGGAAATTTTTTCAGGGACTTTGAAAAAATTTCAACTGGAATTTTAGCCATTTTTTGACGTGAAATTGTAAACATGTTGAAGTGGATTTTGAAAATTCTAGAGAGAATTTTAAAAGCTTCAAGAGAATTTCAACAATTTTGAGAGGGATTTGAAAAGTTTCAATGGGAATGGGAAGAATTGGGACAAAAATTAGAAAATTTTTAAGGGACTTTGAAAAAATTTCCACTGGAATTTTAGCAATTTTTTGACGTGAAATTGTAAACATGTGGACATGGATTTTGAAAATTCTAGAGAGAATTTTAAAAGCTTCAACAGAATTTCAACAATTTTGAGAGGGATTTGAAAAGTTTCAATGGGAATGGGAAGAATTGGGACAAAAATTGGGAAATTTTTAAGGGACTTTGAAAAAATTTCAACTGGAATTTTAGCCATTTTGTTACGTGAAATTGTAAACATGTGGACATGGATTTTGAAAATTCTAGAGAGAATTTTAAAAGCTTCAAGAGAATTTCAACAATTTTGAGAGGGATTTGAAAAGTTTCAGTGGGAATGGGAAGAATTGGGACAAAAATTGGAAAATTTTTCAGGGACTTTGTAAAAATTTCAACTGGAATTTTAGCCATTTTTTGACGTGAAATTGTAAACATGTGGACATGGATTTTGAAAATTCTAGAGAGAATTTTAAAAGCTTCAAGAGAATTTCAACAATTTTGAGAGGGATTTGAAAAGTTTCAATGGGAATGGGAAGAATTGGGACAAAAATTGGAAATTTTTTCAGGGACTTTGAAAAAATTTCAACTGGAATTTTTGCCATTTTTTGACGTGAAATTGTAAACATGTGGACATGGATTTTGAAAATTCTAGAGAGAATTTTAAAAGCTTCAAGAGAATTTCAACAATTTTGAGAGGGATTTGAAAAGTTTCAATGGGAATGGGAAGAATTGGGACAAAAATTAGAAAATTTTTAAGGGACTTTGAAAAAATTTCAACTGGAATTTTAGCAATTTTTTGACGTGAAATTGTAAACATGTGGACATGGATTTTGAAAATTCTAGAGAGAATTTTAAAAGCTTCAACAGAATTTCAACAATTTTGAGAGGGATTTGAAAAGTTTCAATGGGAATGGGAAGAATTGGGACAAAAATTGGAAAATTTTTAAGGGACTTTGAAAAAATTTCAACTGGAATTTTAGCCATTTTTTGACGTGAAATTGTAAACATGTGGCCATGGATTTTGAAAATTCTAGAGAGAATTTTAAAAGCTTCAAGAGAATTTCAACAATTTTGAGAGGGATTTGAAAAGTTTCAATGGGAATGGGAAGAATTGGGACAAAAATTGGAAAATTTTTAAGGGACTTTGTAAAAATTTCAACTGGAATTTTAGCAATTTTTTGACGTGAAATTGTAAACATGTGGACATGGATTTTGAAAATTCTAGAGAGAATTTTAAAAGCTTCAACAGAATTTCAACAATTTTGAGAGGGATTTGAAAAGTTTCAATGGGAATGGGAAGAATTGGGACAAAAATTGGAAAATTTTTAAGGGACTTTGAAAAAATTTCAACTGGAATTTTAGCCATTTTTTGACGTGAAATTGTAAACATGTGGCCATGGATTTTGAAAATTCTAGAGAGAATTTTAAAAGCTTCAAGAGAATTTCAACAATTTTGAGAGGGATTTGAAAAGTTTCAATGGGAATGGGAAGAATTGGGACAAAAATTGGAAAATTTTTCAGGGACTTTGAAAAAATTTCAACTGGAATTTTAGCCATTTTTTGACGTGAAATTGTAAACATGTGGACATGGATTTTGAAAATTCTAGAGAGAATTTTAAAAGCTTCAAGAGAATTTCAACAATTTTGAGAGGGATTTGAAAAGTTTCAATGGGAATGGGAAGAATTGGGACAAAAATTGGAAAATTTTTCAGGGACTTTGAAAAAATTTCAACTGGAATTTTAGCCATTTTTTGACGTGAAATTGTAAACATGTGGACATGGATTTTGAAAATTCTAGAGAGAATTTTAAAAGCTTCAACAGAATTTCAACAATTTTGAGAGGGATTTGAAAAGTTTCAATGGGAATGGGAAGAATTGGGACAAAAATTGGAAAATTTTTCAGGGACTTTGAAAAAATTTCAACTGGAATTTTAGCCATTTTTTGACGTGAAATTGTAAACATGTGGACATGGATTTTGAAAATTCTAGAGAGAATTTTAAAAGCTTCAAGAGAATTTCAACAATTTTGAGAGGGATTTGAAAAGTTTCGATGGGAATGGGAAGAATTGGGACAAAAATTGGAAAATTTTTCAGGGACTTTGAAAAAATTTCAACTGGAATTTTAGCCATTTTTTGACGTGAAATTGTAAACATGTGGACATGGATTTTGAAAATTCTAGAGAGAATTTTAAAAGCTTCAACAGAATTTCAACAATTTTGAGAGGGATTTGAAAAGTTTCAATGGGAATGGGAAGAATTGGGACAAAAATTGGAAAATTTTTCAGGGACTTTGTAAAAATTTCAACTGGAATTTTAGCCATTTTTTGACGTGAAATTGTAAACATGTGGACATGCATTTTGAAAATTCTAGAGAGAATTTTAAAAGCTTCAACAGAATTTCAACAATTTTGAGAGGGATTTGAAAAGTTTCAATGGGAATGGGAAGAATTGGGACAAAAATTGGAAATTTTTTCAGGGACTTTGAAAAAATTTCAACTGGAATTTTAGCCATTTTTTGACGTGAAATTGTAAACATGTGGACATGGATTTTGAAAATTCTAGAGAGAATTTTAAAAGCTTCAACAGAATTTCAACAATTTTGAGAGGGATTTGAAAAGTTTCAATGGGAATGGGAAGAATTGGGACAAAAATTGGAAAATTTTTCAGGGACTTTGAAAAAATTTCAACTGGAATTTTAGCCATTTTGTTACGTGAAATTGTAAACATGTGGACATGGATTTTGAAAATTCTAGAGAGAATTTTAAAAGCTTCAACAGAATTTCAACAATTTTGAGAGGGATTTGAAAAGTTTCAATGGGAATGGGAAGAATTGGGACAAAAATTGGAAAATTTTTCAGGGACTTGGAAAAAATTTCAACTGGAATTTTAGCAATTTTGTTACGTGAAATTGTAAACATGTGGACATGGATTTTGAAAATTCTAGAGAGAATTTTAAAAGCTTCAAGAGAATTTCAACAATTTTGAGAGGGATTTGAAAAGTTTCAATGGGAATGGGAAGAATTGGGACAAAAATTAGAAAATTTTTAAGGGACTTTGAAAAAATTTCAACTGGAATTTTAGCAATTTTTTTATGTGAAATTGTAAACATGTGGACATGGATTTTGAAAATTCTAGAGAGAATTTTAAAAGCTTCAACAGAATTTCAACAATTTTGAGAGGGATTTGAAAAGTTTCAATGGGAATGGGAAGAATTGGGACAAAAATTGGAAAATTTTTAAGGGACTTTGAAAAAATTTCAACTGGAATTTTAGCAATTTTTTGACGTGAAATTGTAAACATGTGGACATGGATTTTGAAAATTCTAGAGAGAATTTTAAAAGCTTCAACAGAATTTCAACAATTTTGAGAGGGATTTGAAAAGTTTCAATGGGAATGGGGAAGAATTGGGACAAAAATTGGAAAATTTTGAAGGGACTTTGAAAAATTTCAACTGGCATTTTAGCAATTTTTTGACGTGAAATTGTAAACATGTGGACATGGATTTTGAAAATTCTAGAGAGAATTTTAAAAGCTTCAACAGAATTTCAACAATTTTGAGAGGGATTTGAAAAGTTTCAATGGGAATGGGAAGAATTGGGACAAAATTGGAAAATTTTGAAGGGACTTTGAAAAAAATTTCAACTGGAATTTTAGCCATTTTTTGACGTGAAATTGTAAACATGTGGACATGGATTTTGAAAATTCTAGAGAGAATTTTAAAAGCTTCAAGAGAATTTCAACAACTTTGAGAGGGATTTGAAAAGTTTCAATGGGAATGGGAAGAATTGGGACAAAAATTGGAAAATTTTTAAGGGACTTTGAAAAAATTTCAACTGACATTTTAGCCATTTTCTGACGTGAAATTGTAAACATGTGGACATGGATTTTGAAAATTCTAGAGAGAATTTTAAAAGCTTCAAGAGAATTTCAACAATTTTGAGAGGGATTTGAAAAGTTTCAATGGGAATGGGAAGAATTGGGACAAAAATTGGAAAATTTTTAAGGGACTTTGAAAAAATTTCAACTGGAATTTTAGCATTTTTTTTACGTGAAATTGTAAACATGTGGACATGGATTTTGAAAATTCTAGAGAGAATTTTAAAAGCTTCAACAGAATTTCAACAATTTTGAGAGGGATTTGAAAAGTTTCAATGGGAATGGGAAGAATTGGGACAAAAATTGGAAAATTTTTAAGGGACTTTGAAAAATTTCAACTGGAATTTTAGCCATTTTTTGACGTGAAATTGTAAACATGTGGACATGGATTTTGAAATTCTAGAGAGAATTTTAAAAGCTTCAACAGAATTTCAACAATTTTGAGAGGGATTTGAAAAGTTTCAATGGGAATGGGAAGAATTGGGACAAAATTGGAATATTTTTAAGGGACTTTGAAAAAATTTCAACTGGAATTTTAGCCATTTTTTGACGTGAAATTGTAAACATGTGGACATGGATTTTGAAAATTCTAGAGAGAATTTTAAAAGCTTCAAGAGAATTTCAACAATTTTGAGAGGGATTTGAAAAGTTTCAATGGGAATGGGAAGAATTGGGACAAAAATTGGAAAATTTTTAAGGGACTTGGAAAAAATTTCAACTGGAATTTTAGCATTTTTTGACGTGAAATTGTAAACATGTGGACATGGATTTTGAAAATTCTAGAGAGAATTTTAAAAGCTTCAAGAGAATTTCAACAATTTTGAGAGGGATTTGAAAAGTTTCAATGGGAATGGGAAGAATTGGGACAAAAATTGGAAAATTTTTAAGGGACTTTGAAAAAATTTCAACTGGAATTTTAGCAATTTTTTGACGTGAAATTGTAAACATGTGGACATGGATTTTGAAAATTCTAGAGAGAATTTTAAAAGCTTCAAGAGAATTTCAACAATTTTGAGAGGGATTTGAAAAGTTTCAATAATGGGAAGAATTGGGACAAAAATTGGAAATTTTTAAGGGACTTTGAAAAAATTTCAACTGGAATTTTAGCCATTTTTTGACGTGAAATTGTAAACATGTGGACATGGATTTTGAAAATTCTAGAGAGAATTTTAAAAGCTTCAACAAAATTTCAACAGTTTTGAGAGGGATTTGAAAAGTTTCAATGGGAATGGGAAGAATTGGGACAAAAATTGAAAATTGTTAAGGGACTTTGAAAAAATTTCAACTGGAATTTTAGCATTTTTTGACGTGAAATTGTAAACCTGTGGACATGGATTTTGAAAATTCTAGAGAGAATTTTAAAAGCTTCAAGAGAATTTCAACAATTTTGAGAGGGATTTGAAAAGTTTCAATGGGAATGGGAAGAATTGGGACAAAAATTGGAAAATTTTTAAGGGACTTTGAAAAAATTTCAACTGGAATTTTAGCCATTTTGTTACGTGAAATTGTAAACATGTGGCCATGCATTTTGAAAATTCTAGAGAGAATTTTAAAAGCTTCAAGAGAATTTCTCCAATTTTGAGAGGGATTTGAAAAGTTTCAATGGGAATGGGAAGAATTGGGACAAAAATTGGAAAATTTTTAAGGGACTTTGAAAAAATTTTCAACTGGAATTTTAGCAATTTTTTATGTGAAATTGTAAACATGTGGACATGGATTTTGAAAATTCTAGAGAGAATTTTAAAAGCTTCAAGAGAATTTCAACAATTTTGAGAGGGATTTGAAAAGTTTCAATGCGAATGGGAAGAATTGGGACAAAAATTGGAATATTTTTCAGGGACTTTGAAAAAATTTCAACTGGAATTTTAGCATTTTTTGACGTGAAATTGTAAACATGTGGACATGGATTTTGAAAATTCTAGAGAGAATTTTAAAAGCTTCAAGAGAATTTCAACAATTTTGAGAGGGATTTGAAAAGTTTCAATGGGAATGGGAAGAATTGGGACAAAAATTGGAAAATTTTTAAGGGACTTTGAAAAAATTTAAACTGGAATTTTCGCCATTTTTTTATGTGAAATTGTAAACATGTGGACATGGATTTTGAAAATTCTAGAGAGAATTTTAAAAGTTTCAACAGAATTTCAACAATTTTGAAGGGATTTGAAAAGTTTCAATGGGAATGGGAAGAATTGGGACAAAAATTGGAAAATTTTGAAGGGACTTTGAAAAAATTTCAACTGGAATTTTAGCCATTTTTTTATGTGAAATTGTAAACATGTGGACATGGATTTTGAAAATTCTAGAGAGAATTTTAAAAGCTTCAACAGAATTTCAACAATTTTGAGAGGGATTTGAAAAGTTTCAATGGGAATGGGAAGAATTGGGACAAAAATTGGAAAATTTTTAAGGGACTTTGAAAAAATTTCAACTGGAATTTTAGCCATTTTTTGACGTGAAATTGTAAACATGTGGACATGGATTTTGAAAATTCTAGAGAGAATTTTAAAAGCTTCAAGAGAATTTCAACAATTTTGAGAGGGATTTGAAAAGTTTCAATGGGAATGGGGAAGAATTGGGACAAAAATTGGAAAATTTTGAAGGGACTTTGAAAAAATTTCAACTGGAATTT
Source organism: Streptopelia decaocto (assembly GCF_964273445.1). NCBI lineage: Eukaryota > Metazoa > Chordata > Aves > Columbiformes > Columbidae > Streptopelia > Streptopelia decaocto. Next base: position 6,406 of record NW_028116405.1, on the reverse strand, counting down.
TAGCCATTTTTTGACGTGAAAATTGTAAACATGTGGACATGGATTTTGAAAATTCTAGAGAGAATTTTAAAAGCTTCAAGAGAATTTCAACAATTTTGAGAGGGATTTGAAAAGTTTCAATGGGAATGGGAAGAATTGGGACAAAATTGGAATATTTTTAAGGGACTTTGAAAAAATTTCAACTGGAATTTTAGCCATTTTTTGACGTGAAATTGTAAACATGTGGACATGGATTTTGAAAATTCTAGAGAGAATTTTAAAAGCTTCAAGAGAATTTCAACAATTTGGAGAGGGATTTGAAAAGTTTCAATGGGAATGGGAAGAATTGGGACAAAAATTGGAAAATTTTTAAGGGACTTTGAAAAAATTTCAACTGGAATTTTAGCCATTTTTTGACGTGAAATTGTAAACATGTGGACATGGATTTTGAAAATTCTAGAGAGAATTTTAAAAGCTTCAACAGAATTTCAACAATTTTGAGAGGGATTTGAAAAGTTTCAATGGGAATGGGAAGAATTGGGACAAAAATTGGAAAATTTTGAAGGGACTTTGAAAAAATTTCAACTGGAATTTTAGCAATTTTTTTACGTGAAATTGTAAACATGTGGACATGGATTTTGAAAATTCTAGAGAGAATTTTAAAAGCTTCAACAGAATTTCAACAATTTTGAGAGGGATTTGAAAAGTTTCAATGGGAATGGGAAGAATTGGGACAAAAATTGGAAAATTTTGAAGGGACTTTGAAAAAATTTCAACTGGAATTTTAGCCATTTTTTGACGTGAAATTGTAAACATGTGGACATGGATTTTGAAAATTCTAGAGAGAATTTTAAAAGCTTCAAGAGAATTTCAACAACTTTGAGAGGGATTTGAAAAGTTTCAATGGGAATGGGAAGAATTGGGACAAAAATTGGAAAATTTTTAAGGGACTTTGAAAAAATTTCAACTGACATTTTAGCCATTTTCTGATGTGAAATTGTAAACATGTGGACATGGATTTTGAAAATTCTAGAGAGAATTTTAAAAGCTTCAAGAGAATTTCAACAATTTTGAGAGGGATTTGAAAAGTTTCAATGGGAATGGGAAGAATTGGGACAAAAATTGGAAAATTTTTAAGGGACTTTGAAAAAATTTCAACTGGAATTTTAGCATTTTTTTTACGTGAAATTGTAAACATGTGGACATGGATTTTGAAAATTCTAGAGAGAATTTTAAAAGCTTCAACAGAATTTCAACAATTTGGAGAGGGATTTGAAAAGTTTCAATGGGAATGGGAAGAATTGGGACAAAAATTGGAAATTTTTAAGGGACTTTGAAAAAATTTCAACTGGAATTTTAGCCATTTTTTGACGTGAAATTGTAAACATGTGGCCATGGATTTTGAAAATTCTAGAGAGAATTTTAAAAGCTTCAAGAGAATTTCAACAATTTTGAGAGGGATTTGAAAAGTTTCAATGGGAATGGGAAGAATTGGGACAAAAATTGGAAAATTTTGAAGGGACTTTGAAAAAATTTCAACTGGAATTTTAGCAATTTTTTGACGTGAAATTGTAAACATGTGGACATGGATTTTGAAAATTCTAGAGAGAATTTTAAAAGCTTCAACAGAATTTCAACAATTTTGAGAGGGATTTGAAAGTTTCAATGGGAATGGGAAGAATTGGGACAAAAATTGGAAAATTTTTAAGGGACTTTGAAAAAATTTCAACTGGAATTTTAGCCATTTTTTGACGTGAAATTGTAAACATGTGGACATGGATTTGAAAATTCTAGAGAGAATTTTAAAAGCTTCAAGAGAATTTCAACAACTTTGAGAGGGATTTGAAAAGTTTCAATGGGAATGGGAAGAATTGGGACAAAAATTGGAAAATTTTTAAGGGACTTTGAAAAAATTTCAACTGACATTTTAGCCATTTTCTGACGTGAAATTGTAAACATGTGGACATGGATTTTGAAAATTCTAGAGAGAATTTTAAAAGCTTCAAGAGAATTTCAACAATTTTGAGAGGGATTTGAAAAGTTTCAATGGGAATGGGAAGAATTGGGACAAAAATTGGAAAATTTTTAAGGGACTTTGAAAAAATTTCAACTGGCATTTTAGCCATTTTTTTACGTGAAATTGTAAACATGTGGACATGGATTTTGAAAATTCTAGAGAGAATTTTAAAAGCTTCAACAGAATTTCAACAATTTTGAGAGGGATTTGAAAAGTTTCAATGGGAATGGGAAGAATTGGGACAAAAATTGGAAAATTTTTAAGGGACTTTGAAAAAATTTCAACTGGAATTTTAGCCATTTTTTGACGTGAAATTGTAAACATGTGGCCATGGATTTTGAAAATTCTAGAGAGAATTTTAAAAGCTTCAAGAGAATTTCAACAATTTTGAGAGGGATTTGAAAAGTTTCAATGGGAATGGGAAGAATTGGGACAAAATTGGAAAATTTTTAAGGGACTTTGAAAAAATTTCAACTGGAATTTTAGCATTTTTTTTACGTGAAATTGTAAACATGTGGACATGGATTTTGAAAATTCTAGAGAGAATTTTAAAAGCTTCAACAGAATTTCAACAATTTTGAGAGGGATTTGAAAAGTTTCAATGGGAATGGGAAGAATTGGGACAAAAATTGGAAAATTTTTAAGGGACTTTGAAAAAATTTCAACTGGAATTTTAGCCATTTTTTGACGTGAAATTGTAAACATGTGGACATGGATTTTGAAAATTCTAGAGAGAATTTTAAAAGCTTCAACAGAATTTCAACAATTTTGAGAGGGATTTGAAAGTTTCAATGGGAATGGGAAGAATTGGGACAAAATTGGAATATTTTTAAGGGACTTTGAAAAAATTTCAACTGGAATTTTAGCCATTTTTTGACGTGAAATTGTAAACATGTGGACATGGATTTTGAAAATTCTAGAGAGAATTTTAAAAGCTTCAAGAGAATTTCAACAATTTTGAGAGGGATTTGAAAAGTTTCAATGGGAATGGGAAGAATTGGGACAAAAATTGGAAAATTTTTAAGGGACTTTGAAAAAATTTCAACTGGAATTTTAGCAATTTTTTGACGTGAAATTGTAAACATGTGGACATGGATTTTGAAAATTCTAGAGAGAATTTTAAAAGCTTCAAGAGAATTTCAACAATTTTGAGAGGGATTTGAAAAGTTTCAATGGAATGGGAAGAATTGGGACAAAAATTGGAAAATTTTAAGGGACTTTGAAAAAATTTCAACTGGAATTTTAGCCATTTTTTGACGTGAAATTGTAAACATGTGGACATGGATTTTGAAAATTCTAGAGAGAATTTTAAAAGCTTCAACAAAATTTCAACAGTTTTGAGAGGGATTTGAAAAGTTTCAATGGGAATGGGAAGAATTGGGACAAAAATTGGAAAATTGTTAAGGGACTTTGAAAAAATTTCAACTGGAATTTTAGCATTTTTTGACGTGAAATTGTAAACCTGTGGACATGGATTTTGAAAATTCTAGAGAGAATTTTAAAAGCTTCAAGAGAATTTCAACAATTTTGAGAGGGATTTGAAAAGTTTCAATGGGAATGGGAAGAATTGGGACAAAAATTGGAAAATTTTTAAGGGACTTTGAAAAAATTCAACTGGAATTTTAGCCATTTTGTTACGTGAAATTGTAAACATGTGGCCATGCATTTTGAAAATTCTAGAGAGAATTTTAAAAGCTTCAAGAGAATTTCTCCAATTTTGAGAGGGATTTGAAAAGTTTCAATGGGAATGGGAAGAATTGGGACAAAAATTGGAAAATTTTTAAGGGACTTTGAAAAAATTTCAACTGGAATTTTAGCAATTTTTTATGTGAAATTGTAAACATGTGGACATGGATTTTGAAAATTCTAGAGAGAATTTTAAAAGCTTCAAGAGAATTTCAACAATTTTGAGAGGGATTTGAAAAGTTTCAATGCGAATGGGAAGAATTGGGACAAAAATTGGAATATTTTTCAGGGACTTTGAAAAAAATTTCAACTGGAATTTTAGCATTTTTTGACGTGAAATTGTAAACATGTGGACATGGATTTTGAAAATTCTAGAGAGAATTTTAAAAGCTTCAAGAGAATTTCAACAATTTTGAGAGGGATTTGAAAAGTTTCAATGGGAATGGGAAGAATTGGGACAAAAATTGGAAAATTTTTAAGGGACTTTGAAAAAATTTAAACTGGAATTTTCGCCATTTTTTTATGTGAAATTGTAAACATGTGGACATGGATTTTGAAAATTCTAGAGAGAATTTTAAAAGTTTCAACAGAATTTCAACAATTTTGAAAGGGATTTGAAAAGTTTCAATGGGAATGGGAAGAATTGGGACAAAAATTGGAAAATTTTGAAGGGACTTTGAAAAAATTTCAACTGGAATTTTAGCCATTTTTTTATGTGAAATTGTAAACATGTGGACATGGATTTTGAAAATTCTAGAGAGAATTTTAAAAGCTTCAACAGAATTTCAACAATTTTGAGAGGGATTTGAAAAGTTTCAATGGGAATGGGAAGAATTGGGACAAAATTGGAAAATTTTTAGGGACTTTGAAAAAATTTCAACTGGAATTTTAGCCATTTTTTGACGTGAAATTGTAAACATGTGGACATGGATTTTGAAAATTCTAGAGAGAATTTTAAAAGCTTCAAGAGAATTTCAACAATTTTGAGAGGGATTTGAAAAGTTTCAATGGGAATGGGAAGAATTGGGACAAAATTGGAAAATTTTGAAGGGACTTTGAAAAAATTTCAACTGGAATTTTAGCCATTTTTTGACGTGAAATTGTAAACATGTGGACATGGATTTTGAAAATTCTAGAGAGAATTTTAAAAGCTTCAAGAGAATTTCAACAATTTTGAGAGGGGATTTGAAAAGTTTCAATGGGAATGGGAAGAATTGGGACAAAATTGGAATATTTTTAAGGGACTTTGAAAAAATTTCAACTGGAATTTTAGCCATTTTTTGACGTGAAATTGTAAACATGTGGACATGGATTTTGAAAATTCTAGAGAGAATTTTAAAAGCTTCAAGAGAATTTCAACAATTTGGAGAGGGATTTGAAAAGTTTCAATGGGAATGGGAAGAATTGGGACAAAAATTGGAAAATTTTTAAGGGACTTTGAAAAAATTTCAACTGGAATTTTAGCCATTTTTTGGACGTGAAATTGTAAACATGTGGACATGGATTTTGAAAATTCTAGAGAGAATTTTAAAAGCTTCAACAGAATTTCAACAATTTTGAGAGGGATTTGAAAAGTTTCAATGGGAATGGGAAGAATTGGGACAAAAATTGGAAAATTTTGAAGGGACTTTGAAAAAATTTCAACTGGAATTTTAGCAATTTTTTTTACGTGAAATTGTAAACATGTGGACATGGATTTTGAAAATTCTAGAGAGAATTTTAAAAGCTTCAACAGATTTTCAACAATTTTGAGAGGGATTTGAAAAGTTTCAATGGGAATGGGAAGAATTGGGACAAAAATTGGAAAATTTTGAAGGGACTTTGAAAAAATTTCAACTGGAATTTTAGCCATTTTTTGACGTGAAATTGTAAACATGTGGACATGGATTTTGAAAATTCTAGAGAGAATTTTAAAAGCTTCAAGAGAATTTCAACAACTTTGAGAGGGATTTGAAAAGTTTCAATGGGAATGGGAAGAATTGGGACAAAAATTGGAAAATTTTTAAGGGACTTTGAAAAAATTTCAACTTGACATTTTAGCCATTTTCTGATGTGAAATTGTAAACATGTGGCATGGATTTTGAAAATTCTAGAGAGAATTTTAAAAGCTTCAAGAGAATTTCAACAATTTTGAGAGGGATTTGAAAAGTTTCAATGGGAATGGGAAGAATTGGGACAAAAATTGGAAAATTTTTAAGGACTTTGAAAAAATTTCAACTGGAATTTTAGCATTTTTTTACGTGAAATTGTAACATGTGGACATGGATTTTGAAAATTCTAGAGAGAATTTTAAAAGCTTCAACAGAATTTCAACAATTTGGAGAGGGATTTGAAAAGTTTCAATGGGAATGGGAAGAATTGGGACAAAAATTGGAAAATTTTTAAGGGACTTTGAAAAATTTCAACTGGAATTTTAGCCATTTTTTGACGTGAAATTGTAAACATGTGGCCATGGATTTTGAAAATTCTAGAGAGAATTTTAAAAGCTTCAAGAGAATTTCAACAATTTTGAGAGGGATTTGAAAAGTTTCAATGGGAATGGGAAGAATTGGACAAAAATTGGAAAATTTTTAAGGACTTTGAAAAAATTTCAACTGGAATTTTAGCAATTTTTTGACGTGAAATTGTAAACATGTGGACATGGATTTTGAAAATTCTAGAGAGAATTTTTAAAAGCTTCAACAGAATTTCAACAATTTTGAGAGGGATTTGAAAAGTTTCAAT
>NW_028116406.1:0-9432 GCF_964273445.1 Streptopelia decaocto | reverse complement strand
ACTGGGGGGGAACGGGGAGGGGGATTGGGGCACTGGGAGGGACTGGGGGGGAACTGGGAGGGACTGGGGGGGACTGGGGGGGAACTGGAGGGACTGGGGGAGACTGGGAGGGGGATTGGGGTCACTGGGGGGACACTGGGAGGGAACTGGGAGGGACTGGGAGGGACTGGGGGGGACTGGGAGGGACTGGGGGGCACTGGGAGGGACTGGGGGGGACTGGGGGGGACTGGAGGGACTGGGGGGACTGGGGGGCACTGGGAGGGACTGGGGGGGACTGGGGGGGACTGGGAGGGACTGGGGGGGAACGGGGGGGGACTGGGAGGGACTGGGGGGGAACTGGGAGGGACTGGGAGGGACTGGGGGGGAATGGGGGGGAACGGGGGGAGACTGGGAGGGACTGGGAGGGAACGGGGGGACTGGGAGGGACTGGGGGGAACGGGGGGAAACTGGGAGGGGGATTGGGGCACTGGGAGGGACTGGGGGGGAACTGGGAGGGACTGGGAGGGACTGGGGGAGACTGGGAGGGACTGGGAGGGAACAGGGGGGGACTGGGAGGGACTGGGGGGGACTGGGGGGGAACTGGGAGGGGGATTGGGGCACTGGGAGGGACTGCGGGGGAACTGGGAGGGACTGGGAGGGACTGGGGGGGACTGGGGGGAAACTGGGGGGAACTGGGAGGGACTGGGGGAGACTGGGAGGGACTGGGAGGGAACAGGGGGGGACTGGGAGGGACTGGGGGGGAACTGGGAGGGACTGGGAGGGACTGGGGGGGAACTGGGAGGGACTGGGAGGGACTGGGGGGGAACTGGGGGAGACTGGGAGGGACTGGGAGGGAACGGGGGGAATGGGAGGGACTGGGGGAACGGGGGGAAACTGGGAGGGGGATTGGGGCACTGGGAGGGACTGGGGGGGAACTGGAGGGACTGGGGGAGACTGGGAGGGGGATTGGGGTCACTGGGGGGACACTGGGAGGCAACTGGGAGGGACTGGGGGGGACTGGGGGGTTCTGGGGGGGGAACTGGGGGAGGGAACTGATGGGGAATTGGGAGGGGGAACTGGGAGGGGGAACTGGGGGCACTGGGAAGGAACTGGGGAGGGGGGGACACCCCGAGTGGCCACAGAGGGGACAGAGACAGAGAATAGAAAGGACCCAGGCGTCCGGGGTGGGTGGGGCCAGAGAGAGGGGTGGAGCCGGAGGTGGGCATGACTGGGAAGGGGGAGTGGCCACAGAGGCGTGGCCATGAAGGGGGCGTGTCTCACGAGACTAAGAAAAGACCCAATGAGACCCAGGGAGGGGGGTGGAGCCACAGGGGGGCGTGGCCGAGAAGGGGCGTGGCCGAGAGATTAAGAGAGGACCCAGTGCCAGAATGAGGAGGTGGGGCCAGAGGGAGGGGGTGGAGCCACAAGAGGAAGGTGTGTCTGGGGAAGGGGGCGTGTCCAGGGAAGGGGGCGTGTCCAACAAAAGGGGCGTGGCCGATGAAGGGGACGTGGCCACGCAGGGAGCGTGTCTCACCCAGCTCAAGCAGCCAGAGACAGATAATATAGAGAGGACCCAGGCGTCCGGGGAAGAGGGGGCGGGGCCAGAGGGGGGAAGGGGGCGTGGCCAGGAAGGGGGCGTGTCTCACCCAGCTTGAGCAGCCAGCCCTCGCGGTCGGGGTTGAAGAACGTGTGGGTCAGGTCGTTGCCGTCGTCCTCGGGGATCTTGAAGGGTTCGCTGCGGATGCTCTCGTACAGGTTCTGGAAAGGGGAGGGGGTGGGGCATGGGGGACGGGGTCAGCCACGGGACACGCCCACCACAGCCACAAGCCCCACCCACAGTGACTGACCCCACCCACAGAGCCACAAGCTCCTCCCATAGTGACAGGCCCCACCCACAGAGCCATGAGCCCCACCCACAGTAACTGGCCACACCCACAGAGCTCCAAGCCCCACCCACCGTGTCTGGTCATGCCCACAGAGTCCCAAGCCCCCCCCACAGTTTGGCCCCGCCCATAGAGCCACAAGCCACGCCCACAGTGACTGGTCACACCCACAGAGCCACAAGCCCCGCCCACAGTGACTGACCATGCCCACAGAGCCACAAGCCCCGCCCACAGCGACAAGGGTCCCCTCCCCTGAAGCCCCACCCTCTCTAGACCACGCCTCCATTGGCCACGCCCCCATGTGGCTCCCCCCCACCCCCAGTCTGAGTCCTGTCTTATTCTTGGTCTCTTGAGACACGCCCCCTTCACAGGCCACGCCCCTAGTCCCCGCCCACCACAGGCCACGCCCCCCAGCAGCTCCCTCTGCACTTCTCCATTAGCAACCCACTCATCCCTTCACTCTAAGTCCCCGCCCCAGGCCCCACCCTCCCCAGGCCACACCCCCGGCCCCGCCCACCTCAAACCACGCCCCCCCGGCCACGCTCACCCCTCAGGCCACGCCCCCCAGCAGCTCCTTCTGCACTTCTCCATTAGCAACCCACCCATCCCTTCACTCTAAGTCCCCTCCCCAGGCCCCACCCTCCCCAGGCCACACCCCAGGCCCCGCCCACCCGCAGGCCACGCCCTCGGCCCCGCCCACCACAGGCCACGCCCCCCAGCAGCTCCCTCTGCACTTCTCCATTAGCAACCCACCCATCCCTTCACTCTAAGTCCCCTCCCCAGGCTCCACCCTCCCCAGGCCACACCCCCCCGGCCACGCCCACCTCAAACCACGCCCCCCGGCCACGCTCACCCCCCAGGCCACGCCCCCCAGCAACTCCCTCTGCACTTCTCCATTAGCAACCCACCCACCCCTTCACCCCAAATCCCCACCCCAGGCCACACCCGCGGCCCCGCCCACCCCCAGGCCCCGCCCCCCGGCCCCGCCCACCCGCAGCAGCTCCTCGGGCAGGTCGCCGCCGTCGTTGATGCCGCGGTTCATGGCCACGAAGCGCTCGGCCGAGGGCTTGTCCCGCACGTTGGGGTTGTGCAGGCTGGTGTTGAGCATGATGACGGCGAAGGACAGCACGTAGCACGTGTCTGCGGGAAACGGGGGTCACGGGGGGACCCCCAAACGCGGGGGGACGCCCCACGGCTCGGGGGGGAAGGTGGGGGGCAGGGGAGGGCAAGAGATGCGGGGGGACAGGGGGATGGGGGGGCTGGAGGGGCAGGGGACGGGGGGGATTGGGGTCAATGGGGAGATTTGGGGGTCAATGGGGGGATATTGGGGGTTCCAGGGGGTTATTTGGGGGATCCGGGGGGTTATTTGGGGTCAATGTGGGGATATTGGGGGTTCCAGGGGGTTATTTGGGGTCAATGGGGGGATATTTGGTGGTTCCAAGGGGGATATTTGGGGTCAATGGGGGGATATTTGGGGTCAATGGGGGGATATTTGGGCGTTCCAAGGTGATATTTGGGGTCAATGGGGGGATCTGGGGCTCAATGGGGGGATATTTGGGGTCAATGGGGGGATTTGGGAGTCAATGGGGGGATATTTGGGGTCAATGGGGGGATATTGGGGGATCCAGGGGGTTATTTGGGGTCAATGGGAGGATATTTGGGGGTCAATGGGGGGATATTTGGGGGTTCCAAGGGGTATATTTGGGGTTCCAGGGGGATATTTGGGGTCAATGGGAGAATATTTGGAGTCAATGGGGGCATATTTGGGGGTCAATGGGGGTTATTTGGGGTCAATGGGGGGATATTTGGTGGTTCCAGGGGGATATATGGGGTCAATGGGAGGATTTGGGGGTCAATGGGGGGATATTTGGTGGTTCCAGGGGGTTATTTGGGGTTAATGGGAGGATATTTGGGCTCAATGGGGGGATTTGGGAGTCAATGGGGGGATATTTGGGGTCAATGGGGGGATATTTGGGGGTCCCAGGGGGATATTAGGGGTCAATGGGGGGATTTGGGGCTCAATGGGGGGATATTGGGGGTTCCAAGGGGGATATTTGGGGTCAATGGGGGGATATTTGGGGGTTCCAGGGGGGATATTCGGGGGATCCAGGGGGATTTGGGGGTCAATGGGGGGATATTTGGGGTCAATGGGAAGATATTGGGGGTTCCAAGGGGGATATTTGGGGTCAATGGGGGGATATTTGGGGTTCCAGGGGGATATATGGAGTCATGGGGGGATTTGGGGCTCAATTGGGGGATATTTGGGGGTACCAAGGGGTATATTTGGGGTCAATGGGGGGTTATTTGGGGGTCAATGGGGGGTTATTTGGGGGTCAATGGGGGGTTATTTGGGGGTTCCAGGGTGATATTTGGGGTCAATGGGGGGATATTTGGGGTCAATGGGGGATATTGGGGGTGTTTTGGGGTACCCGTGCACTGGAACATGCCGGGGTTGCACAGACAGTAGTGCTGGGATATTGGGGTGTTTTGGGGTGGTTTTGGGGGTTTTGGGGGGTTTTGGGGTGTTTTGGGGGTGTATTTGGGTGTTTCGGGGGGTTTTTGGGGTGTTTTGGTGTGTTTCTGGGGTGTTTTGGGGTGTTTTGGGGTGTTTTTGGGGTACCCGTGCACTGGAACACGCCGGGGTTGCACAGACAGTAGTGCTGGGATATTGGGGTGTTTTGGGGTGTTTTGGGGGTGTTTTGGGGGTTTTGGGGTGTTTTGGGGGTGTATTTGGGTGTTTCGGGGGATTTTTGGGGTGTTTTGGGGTGTTTCTGGGGTGTTTTGGGGTGTTTTTGGGGTGTTTTTGGGGTACCCGTGCACTGGAACACGCCGGGGTTGCACAGACAGTAGCGCTGGGCGAACGCCTCCATCATCCGGTCGATCTTTTGCGCCTCCCCCGGCAGCCGGAAGCTCCACAGGAACTGTCTGGGGGGGGACCCCGAATTCTCCAGACCCCCAAATCCCCCCAGAACCCCCAAATCCCACTGGGACCTCCCAAATCCCCCCGGAACCCCCAAATCCACCCAGGACCCCCAAATCCCTTCCAGAGACCCCTTAATCCCCCCAGGACCCCCAAATCCACCCAGCACCCCCCAAATCCCCCTGGGACCCCCTAATCCCACCCAGCACCCCTCAAATCCCCCTGGAACCCCTAATCCCCCCAGGACACTCCAAGTTCCCCCAGGACCCCTCAAATCCCCCCGGGACTCCCCAAATCCAAATAGCACCCCCCCAAATCCCCCCAGGACCCCCAAATTCCACTGGGACCCCCCAAATCCCCCCAGGACCCCCAAATCCACCCGGAACCCTCCAAATCGACCTGGGACCCCCCAAATCCCCCCCAGGACCCCCCACCTGAGCGCCTGCACCAGGTTGAGGTCGGTGAACTCGTGCAGATCCACAAAGGCGTGGAGCACCCCGATGTTAAACTCCTCCCTGGGGGCGGGGCCCGTCTGTCAATCACTGCCAGGACCCGCCCACTGCAGCCCCGCCCACCCCCTGCCAATCACCCCCTGTCAATCACCCAGAGCATCCTCAGCCTGAACCCAAAGGGCTGGTCCCAAACACCAAGGGAGGATCTTGTGGAAGCTCCGCCCCTTTGAGAAAGCCACGCCCCCTCTAGAAAGCCCCACCCACAGCCTGTCAATCATCCAGAGCATCCTCGGTCTGAACCCAAAGGGCTGGTCCCAAATACTAAGAGTGGGCTTGGGGAAGCTCCGCCCCTTTAAGGAAGCCGTGCCCCCCACGTGGCCACGCCCCATCTAGGAAGCCCCGCCCACCCCCTGTCAATCATCCAGAGCATCCTCAGCCTGAACCCAAAGGGCTGGTCCCAAATACCAAGGGGGGACCTTGGGGAAGCTCCGCCCCTTTTAGGAAGCCACGCCCCCCTCTAGAAAGCCCCACCCACAGGCTGTCAATCATCCAGAGCATCCTCAGCCTGACACCAAGGGGTTGGTCCCAAATACCAAGGGAGGATCTTGGGGAAGCTCTGCCCCTTTAAGGAAGCCACGCCCCCCCCACGTGGCCACGCCCCCTCTAAGAAGCCCCGCCCACCCCCTGTCAATCACCCAGAGCATCCTCAGCCTGAAACCAAGGGGCTGGTGCCAAATACCAAGGGAGGATCTTGTGGAAGCTCCGCCCCTTTTAGCAAGCCACGCCCCCTCCCAGGAGGCCCCGCCCCCATCCCTAAGCCCCACCTCTCGCCCAGGTAGTCCCCGATGGCCGTCTTGTTGAGCCCCTCCCCCTTATAGAGGAACCGCGCGATGTCCTCGGCCGTGTGGCGCAGCAGCTCGTTCTCCACCAGGAACTGGATCCCCTGCACCCCAAAAAAACCCCAAAACCCCCCAAAAATCAGGGAGCCGGGTCCCCAGGATCCACCCCTGCGAAGGGGGGACCCAGGCGTCCGGGAGCCCCTCACCTTTTTGGGGTCCATGTTGAATTTCTTGCGGCCCATCCCCATCTTGCGGTTCCGCTGGAGGGTTTTGCTGTGGGTTTGGGGGGGGACGTTCAACGGGGACCCCCAAGTCTCAGAGTGGTTTTGGGGGAAGGGTTTTGGGGGTCAGGGCGGGTATTTGAGGGTCCTGGAGGTGATTTTGGAGCCTTGGGGGCGTATTTGGGGTGCCAGGGGATAGTGGGGGTGCCAGCGGGGTATTTTGGGGGTACTAGGAGGGGATATGAGGTTCCTGGGGGTAAATAGAGGTTCTGGGGGGGATATTTGGAGGTTCCAGGGGGTCATTGGTGGCTCCAGGGGGGGAATATTTGGGGTCCTGGAGGGGATATTTGGCGCTAAATAGGGATATTTGGGGGTTCCAGGGGGGTTATTTGGGTTTCCAGGGAGGAATATTTGGGGGTTCCATGGGGGTATTTTGGAGCCTCAGGGGGATATTTTGAGTTCTAAGGGGGATATCTGGGGGTCCTGGGGGGTATTTTGGAGCCTCAGGGGGATATTTGGGGTTCTAAGGGGGATATTTGGGGTCCTGGGGGGTATTTTGGACCCTCAGGGGGACATTTTGGGTTCTAAGGGGGATATTTGGGGGTTCTGGGGGGTATTTTGGACCCTCAGGGAGATATTTGGGGTTCCTGGGGGGATATTTGGGGTTCCAGGGGGGATATTTGGGGGTCTAGGGGGGTATTTTGGAGCCTCAGGGGGGACTCTGGAGGTTCCATGGGGGTGTTTGGTGGTTCCAGGGGGGATACTTGGGGTCAATGGGAGGTTATTTGGGGGCTATTTGGGGTTCCAGGGGGGATATTTGTGGGTCTGGGGGGGTATTTTGGACCCTCAGGGAGATATTTGGGGTTCCTGCTGGGATATTTGGGGGTCCTGGGGGTTATTTTGGAGCCTCAGGGGGCTATTTGGGGTTCCAGGGGGGATACTTGGGGGTCTAGGGGGGTATTTTGGAGCCTCAGGGGGGTCTCTGAAGGTTCCGTGGGGGTGTTTGGTGGTTCCAGGGGGGATACTTGGGGTCAATGGGGGGTTATTTGGGGGCTATTTGGGGTTCCAAGGGAGATATTTGGGGGTTCCGGGGGAGATATTTGGGGGTCCTGGGGGGTATTTTGGAGCCTCAGGGGGATATTTGGGGGTCCAAGGGGGATATTTTGGGATCCTGGGGGGATATTTTGGGGGTTCCAGGGGGGATATTTGGGGGTCCTGGGGGGTATTTTGGAGCCTTAGGGGGATATTTTGGGTTCTAAGGGGGATACTTGTGGGTCCGTGGGGGTATTTTGGATCCTCAGGGGGATATTTTGGGTTCTAAGGGGGATATTTGTGGGTCTAGGGGGGTATTTTGGATCCTCAGGGGGATATTTTGGGTTCTAAGGGGGATATGTGTGGGTCTGGGGGGTATTTTGGAGCCTCAGGGGGGTCTCTGGAGGTTCCGGGGGGGTGTTTGGGGGGTGTTTGGGGTCCCACCTGCCCTCGTTGGCCTCCAGCCCCTCGACCTCGCTCATGGCCTCGCTCAGCTCCTCGCGCAGCCGCTGGATCTCGCCCAGCAGCTCCTGCTTGCGCCGCCGGATGCTCTCGAGCTCCAGCCGCTCCTCCGCCGTCAGGTCCGGGGGCACTGGGGGGGCGTGGGGGGGGTCACGGCCACGCCCCCTGCCCGCAGGCCACGCCTCCTGCCTGCAGGCCACGCCCCTTGGGCGTAGGATACACCCCTTTCCTGCGAGCTCCACCCACTGCCCCCAAAGCATCCCCCACCCCCACCTTGGTCCAGAGTCAGGAGCCTCGAGGATCTAACCCCGCCCCCTTTTCCTTAAGCCACGCCCACTCTGCAGTAAGGCCCAGCCCCCTGTCTGCAGGCCACGCCCCTTGGGGGGTAGGCCACGCCCCTTTCCTGCGAGCTCCACCCACTGCCCCCAAAGCATCCCCCACCCCCCTTGGTCCAGAGTCAGGAGCCTTGAGGATCTAACCCCGCCCCCTTTTCCTTAAGCCACGCCCACTCTGCCACGAGGCCCCACCCCTTCCCACAGGCCCAGCCCCCTGTCTGCAGGCCACGCCCCTTTCCTACAGACTCCACCCCCTGCCCCTAGGTCTAGAGTCAGGAGCCTTGGGGATCTAAACCCGCCCCCTTTTCCTTAAGCCACGCCCATTCTCCCATGAGGCCACACCCCCTGCAACCAGGCACCGCCCCTTCCGATAAGCCCCGCCCCCTGCCCCAGAGTCAGGAACCTTAGTCCTTAGCCCCACCCCATTTTGCTTAACCCCGCCCACCCTTTCCCGAAGCCACACCCATTTTTGAAGGCCTCGCCCCCTCTCACCCCCTGCCCCTGAGCTCTAATCCCGCCCACTTTGCCATAACCCCGCCCCTTTTCCCCTCAACCCCCGCCCCGATGCAACACCACGTGCAAAGGGCGGGCCGACAAAAAGGGGCGTGGCCTGGCCAAAAGAGGGGGCGTGGTTTGGGAACTCACAGCCACGCCCCCCTCCCAGCCATTGAATGGTTCCACCCCCCCCACCCCACCCCCCGGCGGCTTTGTCACGTGACCACCACCCCCCCGGTAACGCCGCGGGCCCCTCACGTGACCGCACCCCGCGGAACCGGCCCCACGCGGCCACCGTAGCGCCCCCCCCCCCCACCTCCGGCTCCGGGGGGGGCAAACGGCGGCTCTTCCCGCCCCCTCCCTCCCCACGCCGGGCCTACCATAGACTCCGTCCTCCATGGCGGCCGCGGCGGCCGCTCCAGCCGGGCCGGGGCTGCTCCGTCCGCTCCTCTCGGCTCCTCCGCCCTCCGCCGCGGCGGCGCCCGCCCCACCCGGGCCCGCCCCCACGCCGCCACCGCAGCCAATCAGCGAGCGCCGGCCTGAGGGACGGGGCAGAACCGCCAATCGCAGCGGACGCTGGGACGTAGCCCGTCACGGTAGCTAATGAGCGGAGGGACAGCCGCGCATTGGGTGATAGGCAGCTACGCTGACCAATCAGCACTCAATAAGGCGTGAGGGGCTTCTAGCCCAGCCTCTCTCAATGACTGACAGGCCTGCCATCCAATGGAAGGGCAGGATGGCTTGCAGGGCGGGGCCTGCTGCGTTGCTAAGGGCCCGGCTGGTTTGGTTGCTAAGTGCCTCATGAATATTCACC
>NW_028116407.1:0-31682 GCF_964273445.1 Streptopelia decaocto | reverse complement strand
AATGGGAAGAATTGGGACAAAAATTGGAAAATTTTTAAGGGACTTTGAAAAAATTTCAGCTGGAATTTTAGCAATTTTTTGACGTGAAATTGTAAACATGTGGACATGGATTTTGAAAATTGTAGAGAGAATTTTAAAAGCTTCAACAGAATTTCAACAATTTTGAGAGGGATTTGAAAAGTTTCAATGGGAATGGGAAGAATTGGGACAAAAATTGGAAAATTTTGAAGGGACTTTGAAAAAATTTCAGCTGGAATTTTAGCCATTTTTTGATGTGAAATTGTAAACATGTGGCCATGGATTTTGAAAATTCTAGAGAGAATTTTAAAAGCTTCAACAGAATTTCAACAATTTTGAGAGGGATTTGAAAAGTTTCAATGGGAATGGGAAGAATTGGGACAAAAATTGGAAAATTTTTAAGGGACTTTGAAAAAATTTCAACTGGAATTTTAACAATTTTTTTATGTGAAATTGTAAACATGTGGACATGGATTTTGAAAATTCTAGAGAGAATTTTTAAAGCTTCAAGAGAATTTCAACAATTTTGAGAGGGATTTGAAAAGTTTCAATGGGAATGGGAAGAATTGGGACAAAAATTGGAAAATTTTTAAGGGACTTTGAAAAAATTTCAACTGGAATTTTAGCCATTTTTTGACGTGAAATTGTAAACATGTGGACATGGATTTTGAAAATTCTAGAGAGAATTTTGAAAGCTTCAAGAGAATTTCAACAATTTTGAGAGGGATTTGAAAAGTTTCAATGGGAATGGGAAGAATTGGGACAAAAATTGGAAAATTTTTAAGGGACTTTGAAAAAATTTCAACTGGAATTTTAGCCATTTTTTGATGTGAAATTGTAAACATGTGGACATGGATTTTGAAAATTCTAGAGAGAATTTTAAAAGCTTCAACAGAATTTCAACAATTTTGAGAGGGATTTGAAAAGTTTCAATGGGAATGGGAAGAATTGGGACAAAAATTGGAAATTTTTTAAGGGACTTTGAAAAAATTTCAACTGGAATTTTAGCCATTTTTTTATGTGAAATTGTAAACATGTGGACATGGATTTTGAAAATTCTAGAGAGAATTTTAAAAGCTTCAACAGAATTTCAACAATTTTGAGAGGGATTTGAAAAGTTTCAATGGGAATGGGAAGAATTGGGACAAAAATTGGAAAATTTTTAAGGGACTTTGAAAAAATTTCAACTGGAATTTTAGCCATTTTTTGACGTGAAATTGTAAACATGTGGCCATGGATTTTGAAAATTCTAGAGAGAATTTTAAAAGCTTCAAGAGAATTTCAACAATTTTGAGAGGGATTTGAAAAGTTTCAATGGGAATGGGAAGAATTGGGACAAAAATTGGAAAATTTTTAAGGGACTTTGAAAAAATTTCAACTGGAATTTTAGCCATTTTTTTATGTGAAATTGTAAACATGTGGCCATGGATTTTGAAAATTCTAGAGAGAATTTTAAAAGCTTCAAGAGAATTTCAACAATTTTGAGAGGGATTTGAAAAGTTTCAATGGGAATGGGAAGAATTGGGACAAAAATTGGAAAATTTTTAAGGGACTTGGAAAAAATTTCAACTGGAATTTTAGCCATTTTTTGACGTGAAATTGTAAACATGTGGACATGGATTTTGAAAATTCTAGAGAGAATTTTAAAAGCTTCAACAGAATTTCAACAATTTTGAGAGGGATTTGAAAAGTTTCAATGGGAATGGGAAGAATTGGGACAAAAATTGGAAAATTTTGAAGGGACTTTGAAAAAATTTCAACTGGAATTTTAGCCATTTTTTTATGTGAAATTGTAAACATGTGGACATGGATTTTGAAAATTCTAGAGAGAATTTTAAAAGCTTCAACAGAATTTCAACAATTTTGAGAGGGATTTGAAAAGTTTCAATGGGAATGGGAAGAATTGGGACAAAAATTGGAAAATTTTTAAGGGACTTTGAAAAAATTTCAACTGGAATTTTAACAATTTTTTTATGTGAAATTGTAAACATGTGGACATGGATTTTGAAAATTCTAGAGAGAATTTTAAAAGCTTCAACAGAATTTCAACAATTTTGAGAGGGATTTGAAAAGTTTCAATGGGAATGGGAAGAATTGGGACAAAAATTGGAAAATTTTTAAGGGACTTTGAAAAAATTTCAACTGGAATTTTAGCATTTTTTTTGACGTGAAATTGTAAACATGTGGCCATGGATTTTGAAAATTCTAGAGAGAATTTTAAAAGCTTCAACAGAATTTCAACAATTTTGAGAGGGATTTGAAAAGTTTCAATGGGAATGGGAAGAATTGGGACAAAAATTGGAAAATTTTTAAGGGACTTTGAAAAAATTTCAACTGGAATTTTAACAATTTTTTTTTGTGAAATTGTAATCATGTGGCCATGGATTTTGAAAATTCTAGAGAGAATTTTAAAAGCTTCAACAGAATTTCAACAATTTTGAGAGGGATTTGAAAAGTTTCAATGGGAATGGGAAGAATTGGGACAAAAATTGGAAAATTTTTAAGGGACTTTGAAAAAATTTCAACTGGAATTTTAGCCATTTTTTGACGTGAAATTGTAAACATGTGGACATGGATTTTGAAAATTCTAGAGAGAATTTTAAAAGCTTCAACAGAATTTCAACAATTTTGAGAGGGATTTGAAAAGTTTCAATGGGAATGGGAAGAATTGGGACAAAAATTGGAAAATTTTGAAGGGACTTTGAAAAAATTTCAACTGGAATTTTAGCCATTTTTTTATGTGAAATTGTAAACATGTGGACATGGATTTTGAAAATTCTAGAGAGAATTTTAAAAGCTTCAACAGAATTTCAACAATTTTGAGAGGGATTTGAAAAGTTTCAATGGGAATGGGAAGAATTGGGACAAAAATTGGAAAATTTTTAAGGGACTTTGAAAAAATTTCAACTGGAATTTTAACAATTTTTTTATGTGAAATTGTAAACATGTGGACATGGATTTTGAAAATTCTAGAGAGAATTTTAAAAGCTTCAACAGAATTTCAACAATTTTGAGAGGGATTTGAAAAGTTTCAATGGGAATGGGAAGAATTGGGACAAAAATTGGAAAATTTTTAAGGGACTTTGAAAAAATTTCAACTGGAATTTTAGCATTTTTTTTGACATGAAATTGTAAACATGTGGCCATGGATTTTGAAAATTCTAGAGAGAATTTTAAAAGCTTCAAGAGAATTTCAACAATTTTGAGAGGGATTTGAAAAGTTTCAATGGGAATGGGAAGAATTGGGACAAAAATTGGAAAACTTTTAAGGGACTTTGAAAAAATTTCAACTGGAATTTTAGCCATTTTTTTATGTGAAATTGTAAACATGTGGACATGGATTTTGAAAATTCTAGAGAGAATTTTAAAAGCTTCAACAGAATTTCAACAATTTTGAGAGGGATTTGAAAAGTTTCAATGGGAATGGGAAGAATTGGGACAAAAATTGGAAAATTTTTAAGGGACTTTGAAAAAATTTCAACTGGAATTTTAGCCATTTTTTGACGTGAAATTGTAAACATGTGGCCATGGATTTTGAAAATTCTAGAGAGAATTTTAAAAGCTTCAACAGAATTTCAACAATTTTGAGAGGGATTTGAAAAGTTTCAATGGGAATGGGAAGAATTGGGACAAAAATTGGAAAATTTTTAAGGGACTTTGAAAAAATTTCAACTGGAATTTTAACAATTTTTTTATGTGAAATTGTAAACATGTGGCCATGGATTTTGAAAATTCTAGAGAGAATTTTAAAAGCTTCAACAGAATTTCAACAATTTTGAGAGGGATTTGAAAAGTTTCAATGGGAATGGGAAGAATTGGGACAAAAATTGGAAAATTTTTAAGGGACTTTGAAAAAATTTCAACTGGAATTTTAGCCATTTTTTGACGTGAAATTGTAAACATGTGGCCATGGATTTTGAAAATTCTAGAGAGAATTTTAAAAGCTTCAAGAGAATTTCAACAATTTTGAGAGGGATTTGAAAAGTTTCAATGGGAATGGGAAGAATTGGGACAAAAATTGGAAAATTTTTAAGGGACTTTGAAAAAATTTCAACTGGAATTTTAGCCATTTTTTGACGTGAAATTGTAAACATGTGGCCATGGATTTTGAAAATTCTAGAGAGAATTTTAAAAGCTTCAAGAGAATTTCTACAATTTTGAGAGGGAGGGATTTGAAAAGTTTCAATGGGAATGGGAAGAATTGGGACAAAAATTGGAAAATTTTTAAGGGACTTTGAAAAAATTTCAACTGGAATTTTAGCCATTTTTTTACGTGAAATTGTAAACATGTGGACATGGATTTTGAAAATTCTAGAGAGAATTTTAAAAGCTTCAAGAGGATTTCAACAATTTTGAGAGGGATTTGAAAAGTTTCAATGGGAATGGGAAGAATTGGGACAAAAATTGGAAAACTTTTAAGGGACTTGGAAAAAATTTCAACTGGAATTTTAGCCATTTTTTGACGTGAAATTGTAAACATGTGGACATGGATTTTGAAAATTCTAGAGAGAATTTTAAAAGCTTCAACAGAATTTCAACAATTTTGAGAGGGATTTGAAAAGTTTCAATGGGAATGGGAAGAATTGGGACAAAAATTGGAAAATTTTTAAGGGACTTTGAAAAAATTTCAACTGGAATTTTAACAATTTTTTTATGTGAAATTGTAAACATGTGGACATGGATTTTGAAAATTCTAGAGAGAATTTTTAAAGCTTCAAGAGAATTTCAACAATTTTGAGAGGGATTTGAAAAGTTTCAATGGGAATGGGAAGAATTGGGACAAAAATTGGAAAATTTTTAAGGACTTTGAAAAAATTTCAACTGGAATTTTAGCCATTTTTTGACGTGAAATTGTAAACATGTGGACATGGATTTTGAAAATTCTAGAGAGAATTTTGAAAGCTTCAAGAGAATTTCAACAATTTTGAGAGGGATTTGAAAAGTTTCAATGGGAATGGGAAGAATTGGGACAAAAATTGGAAAATTTTTAAGGGACTTTGAAAAAATTTCAACTGGAATTTTAGCCATTTTTTGATGTGAAATTGTAAACATGTGGACATGGATTTTGAAAATTCTAGAGAGAATTTTAAAAGCTTCAACAGAATTTCAACAATTTTGAGAGGGATTTGAAAAGTTTCAATGGAATGGGAAGAATTGGGACAAAAATTGGAAATTTTTTAAGGGACTTTGAAAAAATTTCAACTGGAATTTTAGCCATTTTTTTATGTGAAATTGTAAACATGTGGACATGGATTTTGAAAATTCTAGAGAGAATTTTAAAAGCTTCAACAGAATTTCAACAATTTTGAGAGGGATTTGAAAAGTTTCAATGGGAATGGGAAGAATTGGGACAAAAATTGGAAAATTTTTAAGGGACTTTGAAAAAATTTCAACTGGAATTTTAGCCATTTTTTGACGTGA
Source organism: Streptopelia decaocto (assembly GCF_964273445.1). Lineage (NCBI taxonomy): Eukaryota > Metazoa > Chordata > Aves > Columbiformes > Columbidae > Streptopelia > Streptopelia decaocto. The sequence goes on along the minus strand of NW_028116407.1, from coordinate 26,243 downwards.
AATTGTAAACATGTGGCCATGGATTTTGAAAATTCTAGAGAGAATTTTAAAAGCTTCAAGAGAATTTCAACAATTTTGAGAGGGATTTGAAAAGTTTCAATGGGAATGGGAAGAATTGGGACAAAAATTGGAAAATTTTTAAGGGACTTTGAAAAAATTTCAACTGGAATTTTAGCCATTTTTTTATGTGAAATTGTAAACATGTGGCCATGGATTTTGAAAATTCTAGAGAGAATTTTAAAAGCTTCAAGAGAATTTCAACAATTTTGAGAGGGATTTGAAAAGTTTCAATGGGAATGGGAAGAATTGGGACAAAAATTGGAAAATTTTTAAGGGACTTGGAAAAAATTTCAACTGGAATTTTAGCCATTTTTTGACGTGAAATTGTAAACATGTGGACATGGATTTTGAAAATTCTAGAGAGAATTTTAAAAGCTTCAACAGAATTTCAACAATTTTGAGAGGGATTTGAAAAGTTTCAATGGAATGGGAAGAATTGGGACAAAAATTGGAAAATTTTGAAGGGACTTTGAAAAAATTTCAACTGGAATTTTAGCCATTTTTTTATGTGAAATTGTAAACATGTGGACATGGATTTTGAAAATTCTAGAGAGAATTTTAAAAGCTTCAACAGAATTTCAACAATTTTGAGAGGGATTTGAAAAGTTTCAATGGGAATGGGAAGAATTGGGACAAAAATTGGAAAATTTTTAAGGGACTTTGAAAAAATTTCAACTGGAATTTTAACAATTTTTTTATGTGAAATTGTAAACATGTGGACATGGATTTTGAAAATTCTAGAGAGAATTTTAAAAGCTTCAACAGAATTTCAACAATTTTGAGAGGGATTTGAAAAGTTTCAATGGGAATGGGAAGAATTGGGACAAAAATTGGAAAATTTTTAAGGGACTTTGAAAAAATTTCAACTGGAATTTTAGCATTTTTTTTGACGTGAAATTGTAAACATGTGGCCATGGATTTTGAAAATTCTAGAGAGAATTTTAAAAGCTTCAACAGAATTTCAACAATTTTGAGAGGGATTTGAAAAGTTTCAATGGGAATGGGAAGAATTGGGACAAAAATTGGAAAATTTTTAAGGGACTTTGAAAAAATTTCAACTGGAATTTTAACAATTTTTTTTGTGAAATTGTAATCATGTGGCCATGGATTTTGAAAATTCTAGAGAGAATTTTAAAAGCTTCAACAGAATTTCAACAATTTTGAGAGGGATTTGAAAAGTTTCAATGGGAATGGGAAGAATTGGGACAAAAATTGGAAAATTTTTAAGGGACTTTGAAAAAATTTCAACTGGAATTTTAGCCATTTTTTGACGTGAAATTGTAAACATGTGGACATGGATTTTGAAAATTCTAGAGAGAATTTTAAAAGCTTCAACAGAATTTCAACAATTTTGAGAGGGATTTGAAAAGTTTCAATGGGAATGGGAAGAATTGGGACAAAAATTGGAAAATTTTGAAGGGACTTTGAAAAAATTTCAACTGGAATTTTAGCCATTTTTTTATGTGAAATTGTAAACATGTGGACATGGATTTTGAAAATTCTAGAGAGAATTTTAAAAGCTTCAACAGAATTTCAACAATTTTGAGAGGGATTTGAAAAGTTTCAATGGGAATGGGAAGAATTGGGACAAAAATTGGAAAATTTTTAAGGGACTTTGAAAAAATTTCAACTGGAATTTTAACAATTTTTTTATGTGAAATTGTAAACATGTGGACATGGATTTTGAAAATTCTAGAGAGAATTTTAAAAGCTTCAACAGAATTTCAACAATTTTGAGAGGGATTTGAAAAGTTTCAATGGGAATGGGAAGAATTGGGACAAAAATTGGAAAATTTTTAAGGGACTTTGAAAAAATTTCAACTGGAATTTTAGCATTTTTTTTGACATGAAATTGTAAACATGTGGCCATGGATTTTGAAAATTCTAGAGAGAATTTTAAAAGCTTCAAGAGAATTTCAACAATTTTGAGAGGGATTTGAAAAGTTTCAATGGGAATGGGAAGAATTGGGACAAAAATTGGAAAACTTTTAAGGGACTTTGAAAAAATTTCAACTGGAATTTTAGCCATTTTTTTATGTGAAATTGTAAACATGTGGACATGGATTTTGAAAATTCTAGAGAGAATTTTAAAAGCTTCAACAGAATTTCAACAATTTTGAGAGGGATTTGAAAAGTTTCAATGGGAATGGGAAGAATTGGGACAAAAATTGGAAAATTTTTAAGGGACTTTGAAAAAATTTCAACTGGAATTTTAGCCATTTTTTGACGTGAAATTGTAAACATGTGGCCATGGATTTTGAAAATTCTAGAGAGAATTTTAAAAGCTTCAACAGAATTTCAACAATTTTGAGAGGGATTTGAAAAGTTTCAATGGGAATGGGAAGAATTGGGACAAAAATTGGAAAATTTTTAAGGGACTTTGAAAAAATTTCAACTGGAATTTTAACAATTTTTTTATGTGAAATTGTAAACATGTGGCCATGGATTTTGAAAATTCTAGAGAGAATTTTAAAAGCTTCAACAGAATTTCAACAATTTTGAGAGGGATTTGAAAAGTTTCAATGGAATGGGAAGAATTGGGACAAAAATTGGAAAATTTTTAAGGGACTTTGAAAAAATTTCAACTGGAATTTTAGCCATTTTTTGACGTGAAATTGTAAACATGTGGCCATGGATTTTGAAAATTCTAGAGAGAATTTTAAAAGCTTCAAGAGAATTTCAACAATTTTGAGAGGGATTTGAAAAGTTTCAATGGGAATGGGAAGAATTGGGACAAAAATTGGAAAATTTTTAAGGGACTTTGAAAAAATTTCAACTGGAATTTTAGCCATTTTTTGACGTGAAATTGTAAACATGTGGCCATGGATTTTGAAAATTCTAGAGAGAATTTTAAAAGCTTCAAGAGAATTTCTACAATTTTGAGAGGGATTTGAAAAGTTTCAATGGGAATGGGAAGAATTGGGACAAAAATTGGAAAATTTTTAAGGGACTTTGAAAAAATTTCAACTGGAATTTTAGCCATTTTTTTACGTGAAATTGTAAACATGTGGACATGGATTTTGAAAATTCTAGAGAGAATTTTAAAAGCTTCAAGAGGATTTCAACAATTTTGAGAGGGATTTGAAAAGTTTCAATGGGAATGGGAAGAATTGGGACAAAAATTGGAAAACTTTTAAGGGACTTGGAAAAAATTTCAACTGGAATTTTAGCCATTTTTTGACGTGAAATTGTAAACATGTGGACATGGATTTTGAAAATTCTAGAGAGAATTTTAAAAGCTTCAACAGAATTTCAACAATTTTGAGAGGGATTTGAAAAGTTTCAATGGGAATGGGAAGAATTGGGACAAAAATTGGAAAATTTTTAAGGGACTTTGAAAAAACTTCATCTGGAATTTTAGCAATTTTTTTACGTGAAATTGTAAATATGTGGACATGGATTTTGAAAATTCTAGAGAGAATTTTAAAAGCTTCAAGAGAATTTCAACAATTTTGAGAGGGATTTGAAAAGTTTCAATGGGAATGGGAAGAATTGGGACAAAAATTGGAAAATTTTTAAGGGACTTTGAAAAAATTTCAACTGGAATTTTAGCCATTTTTTGACGTGAAATTGTAAACATGTGGACATGGATTTTGAAAATTCTAGAGAGAATTTTAAAAGCTTCAAGAGAATTTCAACAATTTGGAGAGGGATTTGAAAAGTTTCAATGGGAATGGGAAGAATTGGGACAAAAATTGGAAAATTTTTAAGGGACTTTGAAAAAATTTCAACTGGAATTTTAGCCATTTTTTGACGTGAAATTGTAAACATGTGGACATGGATTTTGAAAATTCTAGAGAGAATTTTAAAAGCTTCAAGAGAATTTCAACAATTTTGAGAGGGATTTGAAAAGTTTCAATGGGAATGGGAAGAATTGGGACAAAAATTGGAAAATTTTTAAGGGACTTTGAAAAAATTTCAACTGGAATTTTAGCCATTTTTTGTCGTGAAATTGTAAACATGTGGACATGGATTTTGAAAATTCTAGAGAGAATTTTAAAAGCTTCAAGAGAATTTCAACAATTTTGAGAGGGATTTGAAAAGTTTCAATGGGAATGGGAAGAATTGGGACAAAAATTGGAAAATTTTTAAGGGACTTTGAAAAAATTTCAACTGGAATTTTAGCATTTTTTTTACGTGAAATTGTAAACATGTGGCCATGGATTTTGAAAATTCTAGAGAGAATTTTAAAAGCTTCAACAGAATTTCAACAATTTTGAGAGGGATTTGAAAAGTTTCAATGGGAATGGGAAGAATTGGGACAAAAATTGGAAAATTTTTAAGGGACTTTGAAAAAATTTCAACTGGAATTTTAGCCATTTTTTGACGTGAAATTGTAAACATGTGGCCATGGAATTTGAAAATTCTAGAGAGAATTTTAAAAGCTTCAACAGAATTTCAACAATTTTGAGAGGGATTTGAAAAGTTTCAATGGGAATGGGAAGAATTGGGACAAAAATTGGAAAATTTTTAAGGGACTTTGAAAAAATTTCAACTGGAATTTTAGCATTTTTTTTACGTGAAATTGTAAACATGTGGCCATGGATTTTGAAAATTCTAGAGAGAATTTTAAAAGCTTCAACAGAATTTCAACAATTTTGAGAGGGATTTGAAAAGTTTCAATGGGAATGGGAAGAATTGGGACAAAAATTGGAAAATTTTTAAGGGACTTTGAAAAAATTTCAACTGGAATTTTAGCCATTTTTTGACGTGAAATTGTAAACATGTGGCCATGGAATTTGAAAATTCTAGAGAGAATTTTAAAAGCTTCAACAGAATTTCAACAATTTTGAGAGGGATTTGAAAAGTTTCAATGGGAATGGGAAGAATTGGGAGAAAAATTGGAAAATTTTTAAGGGACTTTGAAAAAATTTCAACTGGAATTTTAGCCATTTTTTGACGTGAAATTGTAAACGTGGACATGGATTTTGAAAATTCTAGAGAGAATTTTAAAAGCTTCAAGAGAATTTCAACAATTTTGAGAGGGATTTGAAAAGTTTCAATGGGAATGGGAAGAATTGGGACAAAAATTGGAAAACTTTTAAGGGACTTTGAAAAAATTTCAACTGGAATTTTAGCCATTTTTTGACGTGAAATTGTAAACATGTGGACATGGATTTTGAAAATTCTAGAGAGAATTTTAAAAGCTTCAAGAGAATGTCAACAATTTTGAGAGGGATTTGAAAAGTTTCAATGGGAATGGGAAGAATTGGGACAAAAATTGGAAAATTTTGAAGGGACTTTGAAAAAATTTCAACTGGAATTTTAGCCATTTTTTGACGTGAAATTGTAAACATGTGGACATGGATTTTGAAAGTTCTAGAGAATTTTAAAAGCTTCAAGAGAATTTCAACAATTTTGAGAGGGATTTGAAAAGTTTCAATGGGAATGGGAAGAATTGGGACAAAAATTGGAAAATTTTTAAGGGACTTTGAAAAAATTTCAACTGGAATTTTAGCCATTTTTTGACGTGAAATTGTAAATATGTGGACATGGATTTTGAAAATTCTAGAGAGAATTTTAAAAGCTTCAACAGAATTTCAACAATTTTGAGAGAGATTTGAAAAGTTTCAACGGGAATGGGAAGAATTGGGACAAAAATTGGAAAATTTTTAAGGGACTTTGAAAAAATTTCCACTGGAATTTTAGCCATTTTTTGACGTGAAATTGTAAACATGTGGACATGGATTTTGAAAATTCTAGAGAGAATTTTAAAAGCTTCAAGAGAATTTCAACAATTTGGAGAGGGATTTGAAAAGTTTCAATGGGAATGGGAAGAATTGGGACAAAAATTGGAAAATTTTTAAGGGACTTTGAAAAAATTTCAACTGGAATTTTAGCCATTTTTTGACGTGAAATTGTAAACACGTGGACATGGATTTTGAAAATTCTGGAGAGAATTTTAAAAGCTTCAAGAGAATTTCAACAATTTTGAGAGGGATTTGAAAAGTTTCAATGGGAATCGGAAGAATTGGGACAAAAATTGGAAAATTTTTAAGGGACTTTGAAAAAATTTCAACTGGAATTTTAGCCATTTTTTGACGTGAAATTGTAAACATGTGGACATGGATTTTGAAAGTTCTAGAGAATTTTAAAAGCTTCAAGAGAATTTCAACAATTTTGAGAGGGATTTGAAAAGTTTCAATGGGAATGGGAAGAATTGGGACAAAAATTGGAAAATTTTTAAGGGACTTTGAAAAAATTTCAACTGGAATTTTAGCCATTTTTTGACGTGAAATTGTAAACATGTGGACATGGATTTTGAAAATTCTAGAGAGAATTTTAAAAGCTTCAAGAGAATTTCAACAATTTGGAGAGGGATTTGAAAAGTTTCAATGGGAATGGGAAGAATTGGGACAAAAATTGGAAAATTTTTAAGGGACTTTGAAAAAATTTCAACTGGAATTTTAGCAAATTTTTACATGAAATTGTAAACATGTGGACATGGATTTTGAAAATTCTAGAGAGAATTTTAAAAGCTTCAAGAGAATTTCAACAATTTTGAGAGGGATTTGAAAAGTTTCAATGGGAATGGGAAGAATTGGGACAAAAATTGGAAAATTTTTAAGGGACTTTGAAAAAATTTCAAGTGGAATTTTAGCCATTTTTTGACGTGAAATTGTAAACATGTGGACATGGATTTTGAAAGTTCTAGAGAATTTTAAAAGCTTCAACAGAATTTCAACCATTTTGAGAGGGATTTGAAAAGTTTCAATGGGAATGGGAAGAATTGGGACAAAAATTGGAAAACTTTTAAGGGACTTTGAAAAAATTTCAACTGGAATTTTAGCCATTTTTTGACGTGAAATTGTAAACATGTGGACATGGATTTTGAAAGTTCTACAGAATTTTAAAAGCTTCAACAGAATTTCAACAATTTTGAGAGGGATTTGAAAAGTTTCAATGGGAATGGGAAGAATTGGGACAAAAATTGGAAAATTTTTAAGGGACTTTGAAAAAATTTCAACTGGAATTTTAGCCATTTTTTGACGTGAAATTGTAAACATGTGGACATGGATTTTGAAAATTCTGGAGAGAATTTTAAAAGCTTCAAGAGAATTTCAACCATTTTGAGAGGGATTTGAAAAGTTTCAATGGGAATGGGAAGAATTGGGACAAAAATTGGAAAATTTTTAAGGGACTTTGAAAAAATTTCAACTGGAATTTTAGCCATTTTTTGACGTGAAATTGTAAACATGTGGACATGGATTTTGAAAATTCTAGAGAGAATTTTAAAAGCTTCAAGAGAATTTCAACAATTTGGAGAGGGATTTGAAAGTTTCAATGGGAATGGGAAGAATTGGGACAAAAATTGGAAAATTTTTAAGGGACTTTGAAAAAATTTCAACTGGAATTTTACCAAATTTTTACATGAAATTGTAAACATGTGGACATGGATTTTGAAAATTCTAGAGAGAATTTTAAAAGCTTCAAGAGAATTTCAACAATTTTGAGAGGGATTTGAAAGTTTCAATGGGAATGGGAAGAATTGGGACAAAAATTGGAAAATTTTTAAGGGACTTTGAAAAATTTCAACTGGAATTTTAGCCATTTTTTGGACGTGAAATTGTAAACACGTGGACATGGATTTTGAAAATTCTAGAGAGAATTTTAAAAGCTTCAAGAGAATTTCAACCATTTTGAGAGGGATTTGAAAAGTTTCAATGGGAATGGGAAGAATTGGGACAAAAATTGGAAAATTTTTAAGGACTTTGAAAAAATTTCAAGTGGAAATTTTAGCCATTTTTTGACGTGAAATTGTAAACATGTGGACATTGATTTTGAAAGTTCTAGAGAATTTAAAAGCTTCAAGAGAATTTCAACCATTTTGAGAGGGATTTGAAAAGTTTCAATGGGAATGGGAAGAATTGGGACAAAAATTGGAAAATTTTTAAGGGACTTTGAAAAAATTTCAAGTGGAATTTTAGCCATTTTTGACGTGAAATTGTAAACATGTGGACATGGATTTTGAAAATTCTAGAGAGAATTTTAAAAGCTTCAAGAGAATTTCAACCATTTTGAGAGGGATTTGAAAAGTTTCAATGGGAATGGGAAGAATTGGGACAAAAATTGGAAAATTTTTAAGGGACTTTGAAAAAATTTCAACTGGAATTTTAGCCATTTTTTGACGTGAAATTGTAAACATGTGGACATGGATTTTGAAAATTCTAGAGAGAATTTTAAAAGCTTCAAGAGAATTTCAACAATTTTGAGAGGGATTTGAAAAGTTTCAATGGGAATGGGAAGAATTGGGACAAAAATTGGAAAATTTTTAAGGGACTTTGAAAAAATTTCAACTGGAATTTTAGCCATTTTTTGACGTGAAATTGTAAACATGTGGACATGGATTTTGAAAGTTCTAGAGAATTTTAAAAGCTTCAAGAGAATTTCAACAATTTTGAGAGGGATTTGAAAAGTTTCAATGGGAATGGGAAGAATTGGGACAAAAATTGGAAAATTTTTAAGGGACTTTGAAAAAATTTCAACTGGAATTTTAGCCATTTTTTGACGTGAAATTGTAAACATGTGGACATGGATTTTGAAAATTCTAGAGAGAATTTTAAAAGCTTCAACAGAATTTCAACAATTTTGAGAGGGATTTGAAAAGTTTCAACGGGAATGGGAAGAATTGGGACAAAAATTGGAACATTTTTAAGGGACTTTGAAAAAATTTCCACTGGAATTTTAGCCATTTTTTGACGTGAAATTGTAAACATGTGGACATGGATTTTGAAAATTCTAGAGAGAATTTTAAAAGCTTCAAGAGAATTTCAACAATTTTGAGAGGGATTTGAAAAGTTTCAATGGGAATGGGAAGAATTGGGACAAAAATTGGAAAATTTTTAAGGGACTTTGAAAAAATTTCAACTGGAATTTTAGCCATTTTTTGACGTGAAATTGTAAACATGTGGACATGGATTTTGAAAATTCTAGAGAGAATTTTAAAAGCTTCAAGAGAATTTCAACAATTTGGAGAGGGATTTGAAAAGTTTCAATGGGAATGGGAAGATTTGGGACAAAAATGGAAAATTTTGAAGGGACTTTGAAAACATTTCAACTGGAATTTTAGCCATTTTTTGACGTGAAATTGTAAACATGTGGACATGGATTTTGAAAATTCTAGATACAATTTTAAAAGCTTCAAGAGAATTTCAACAATTTGAGAGGGATTTGAAAAGTTTCAATGGGAATGGGAAGAATTGGGACAAAAATTGGAAAATTTTTAAGGGACTTTGAAAACATTTCCACTGGAATTTTAGCCATTTTTTGACGTGAAATTGTAAACATGTGGACATGGATTTTGAAAATTCTAGAGAGAATTTTAAAGCTTCAAGAGAATTTCAACCATTTTGAGAGGGATTTGAAAAGTTTCAATGGGAATGGGAAGAATTGGGACAAAAATTGGAAAATTTTTAAGGGACTTTGAAAAAATTTCAACTGGAATTTTAGCCATTTTTTGACGTGAAATTGTAAACATGTGGACATGGATTTTGAAAATTCTAGAGAGAATTTTAAAAGCTTCAAGAGAATTTCAACAATTTGGAGAGGGATTTGAAAAGTTTCAATGGGAATGGGAAGAATTGGGACAAAAATTGGAAAATTTTTAAGGGACTTTGAAAAAATTTCAACTGGAATTTTAGCAAATTTTTACATGAAATTGTAAACATGTGGACATGGATTTTGAAAATTCTAGAGAGAATTTTAAAAGCTTCAAGAGAATTTCAACAATTTTGAGAGGGATTTGAAAGTTTCAATGGGAATGGGAAGAATTGGGACAAAAATTGGAAAATTTTGAAGGGACTTTGAAAAAATTTCAAGTGGAATTTTAGCCATTTTTTGACGTGAAATTGTAAACATGTGGACATGGATTTTGAAAGTTCTAGAGAATTTTAAAAGCTTCAACAGAATTTCAACCATTTTGAGAGGGATTTGAAAAGTTTCAATGGGAATGGGAAGAATTGGGACAAAAATTGGAAAATTTTTAAGGGACTTTGAAAAAATTTCAACTGGAATTTTAGCCATTTTTTGACGTGAAATTGTAAACATGTGGACATGGATTTTGAAAGTTCTACAGAATTTTAAAAGCTTCAACAGAATTTCAACAATTTTGAGAGGGATTTGAAAAGTTTCAATGGGAATGGGAAGAATTGGGACAAAAATTGGAAAATTTTTAAGGGACTTTGAAAAAATTTCAACTGGAATTTTAGCCATTTTTTGACGTGAAATTGTAAACATGTGGACATGGATTTTGAAAATTCTGGAGAGAATTTTAAAAGCTTCAAGAGAATTTCAACCATTTTGAGAGGGATTTGAAAAGTTTCAATGGGAATGGGAAGAATTGGGACAAAAATTGGAAAATTTTTAAGGGACTTTGAAAAAATTTCAACTGGAATTTTACCAAATTTTTACATGAAATTGTAAACATGTGGACATGGATTTTGAAAATTCTAGAGAGAATTTTAAAAGCTTCAAGAGAATTTCAACAATTTTGAGAGGGATTTGAAAGTTTCAATGGGAATGGGAAGAATTGGGACAAAAATTGGAAAATTTTTAAGGGACTTTGAAAAAATTTCAACTGGAATTTTAGCCATTTTTTGACGTGAAATTGTAAACATGTGGACATGGATTTTGAAAATTCTAGAGAGAATTTTAAAAGCTTCAAGAGAATTTCAACCATTTTGAGAGGGATTTGAAAAGTTTCAATGGGAATGGGAAGAATTGGGACAAAAATTGGAAATTTTTAAGGGACTTTGAAAAAATTTCAAGTGGAATTTTAGCCATTTTTTGACGTGAAATTGTAAACATGTGGACATTGATTTTGAAAGTTCTAGAGAATTTTAAAAGCTTCAAGAGAATTTCAACCATTTTGAGAGGGATTTGAAAAGTTTCAATGGGAATGGGAAGAATTGGGACAAAAATTGGAAAATTTTTAAGGGACTTTGAAAAAATTTCAAGTGGAATTTTAGCCATTTTTTGACGTGAAATTGTAAACATGTGGACATGGATTTTGGAAAATTCTAGAGAGAATTTTAAAAGCTTCAAGAGAATTTCAACAATTTTGAGAGGGATTTGAAAAGTTTCAATGGGAATGGGAAGAATTGGGACAAAAATTGGAAAATTTTTAAGGGACTTTGAAAAAATTTCAAGTGGAATTTTAGCCATTTTTTGACGTGAAATTGTAAACATGTGGACAAGGATTTTGAAAGTTCTAGAGAATTTTAAAAGCTTCAAGAGAGTTTCAACAATTTTGAGAGGGATTTGAAAAGTTTCAATGGGAATGGGAAGAATTGGGACAAAAATTGGAAAATTTTTAAGGGACTTTGAAAAAATTTCAACTGGAATTTTAGCCATTTTTTGACGTGAAATTGTAAACATGTGGACATGGATTTTGAAAATTCTAGAGAGAATTTTAAAAGCTTCAAGAGAATTTCAACAATTTTGAGAGGGATTTGAAAAGTTTCAATGGGAATGGGAAGAATTGGGACAAAAATTGGAAAATTTTTAAGGGACTTTGAAAAAATTTCAACTGGAATTTTAGCAAATTTTTACATGAAATTGTAAACATGTGGACATGGATTTTGAAAATTCTGGAGAGAATTTTAAAAGCTTCAACAGAATTTCAACAATTTTGAGAGGGATTTGAAAAGTTTCAATGGGAATGGGAAGAATTGGGACAAAAATTGGAAAATTTTTAAGGGACTTTGAAAAAATTTCAACTGGAATTTTAGCCATTTTTTGACGTGAAATTGTAAACATGTGGACATGGATTTTGAAAGTTCTAGAGAATTTTAAAAGCTTCAACAGAATTTCAACAATTTTGAGAGGGATTTGAAAAGTTTCAATGGGAATGGGAAGAATTGGGACAAAAATTGGAAAATTTTGAAGGGACTTTGAAAAAATTTCAACTGGAATTTTAGCCATTTTTTGACGTGAAATTGTAAACATGTGGACATGGATTTTGAAAATTCTAGAGAGAATTTTAAAAGCTTCAACAGAATTTCAACAATTTTGAGAGGGATTTGAAAAGTTTCAACGGGAATGGGAAGAATTGGGACAAAAATTGGAAAATTTTTAAGGGACTTTGAAAAAATTTCCACTGGAATTTTAGCCATTTTTTGACGTGAAATTGTAAACATGTGGACATGGATTTTGAAAATTCTAGAGAGAATTTTAAAAGCTTCAAGAGAATTTCAACAATTTGGAGAGGGATTTGAAAAGTTTCAATGGGAATGGGAAGATTTGGGACAAAAATTGGAAAATTTTGAAGGGACTTTGAAAACATTTCAACTGGAATTTTAGCCATTTTTTGACGTGAAATTGTAAACATGTGGACATGGATTTTGAAAATTCTAGAGAGAATTTTAAAAGCTTCAAGAGAAATTCAACCATTTTGAGAGGGATTTGAAAAGTTTCAATGGGAATGGGAAGAATTGGGACAAAAATTGGAAAATTTTTAAGGGACTTTGAAAAAATTTCAACTGGAATTTTAGCCATTTTTTGATGTGAAATTGTAAACATGTGGACATGGATTTTGAAAATTCTAGAGAGAATTTTAAAAGCTTCAACAGAATTTCTACAATTTTGAGAGGGATTTGAAAAGTTTCAATGGGAATGGGAAGAATTGGGACAAAAATTGGAAAATTTTTAAGGGACTTTGAAAAAATTTCAACTGGAATTTTAGCCATTTTTTGACGTGAAATTGTAAACATGTGGCCATGGATTTTGAAAATTCTAGAGAGAATTTTAAAAGCTTCAAGAGAATTTCAACAATTTTGAGAGGGATTTGAAAAGTTTCAATGGGAATGGGAAGAATTGGGACAAAAATTGGAAAATTTTTAAGGGACTTTGAAAAAATTTCAACTGGAATTTTAGCAAATTTTTACATGAAATTGTAAACATGTGGACATGGATTTTGAAAATTCTAGAGAGAATTTTAAAAGCTTCAACAGAATTTCAACAATTTTGAGAGGGATTTGAAAAGTTTCAATGGGAATGGGAAGAATTGGGACAAAAATTGGAAAATTTTTAAGGGACTTTGAAAAAATTTCAACTGGAATTTTAGCCATTTTTTGACGTGAAATTGTAAACATGTGGACATGGATTTTGAAAATTCTAGAGAGAATTTTAAAAGCTTCAAGAGAATTTCAACAATTTGGAGAGGGATTTGAAAAGTTTCAATGGGAATGGGAAGAATTGGGACAAAAATTGGAAAATTTTTAAGGGACTTTGAAAAAATTTCAACTGGAATTTTACCAAATTTTTACATGAAATTGTAAACATGTGGACATGGATTTTGAAAATTCTGGAGAGAATTTTAAAAGCTTCAAGAGAATTTCAACAATTTTGAGAGGGATTTGAAAAGTTTCAATGGGAATGGGAAGAATTGGGACAAAAATTGGAAAATTTTTAAGGGACTTTGAAAAAATTTCAACTGGAATTTTAGCCATTTTTTGACGTGAAATTGTAAACATGTGGACATGGATTTTGAAAGTTCTAGAGAGAATTTTAAAAGCTTCAAGAGAATTTCAACAATTTTGAGAGGGATTTGAAAAGTTTCAATGGGAATGGGAAGAATTGGGACAAAAATTGGAAAATTTTTAAGGGACTTTGAAAAATTTCAACTGGAATTTTAGCCATTTTTTGACGTGAAATTGTAAACATGTGGCCATGGATTTTGAAAATTCTAGAGAGAATTTTAAAAGCTTCAAGAGAATTTCAACAATTTTGAGAGGGATTTGAAAAGTTTCAACGGGAATGGGAAGAATTGGGACAAAAATTGGAAAATTTTTAAGGGACTTTGAAAAAATTTCCACTGGAATTTTAGCCATTTTTTGACGTGAAATTGTAAACATGTGGACATGGATTTTGAAAATTCTAGAGAGAATTTTAAAAGCTTCAAGAGAATTTCAACAATTTGGAGAGGGATTTGAAAAGTTTCAATGGGAATGGGAAGATTTGGGACAAAAATTGGAAAATTTTGAAGGGACTTTGAAAACATTTCAACTGGAATTTTAGCCATTTTTTGACGTGAAATTGTAAACATGTGGACATGGATTTTGAAAATTCTAGAGAGAATTTTAAAAGCTTCAAGAGAAATTCAACCATTTTGAGAGGGATTTGAAAAGTTTCAATGGGAATGGGAAGAATTGGGACAAAAATTGGAAAATTTTTAAGGGACTTTGAAAAAATTTCAACTGGAATTTTAGCCATTTTTTATGTGAAATTGTAAACATGTGGACATGGATTTTGAAAATTCTAGAGAGAATTTTAAAAGCTTCAACAGAATTTCTACAATTTTGAGAGGGATTTGAAAAGTTTCAATGGGAATGGGAAGAATTGGGACAAAAATTGGAAAATTTTTAAGGGACTTTGAAAACATTTCAACTGGAATTTTAGCCATTTTTTTACGTGAAATTGTAAACATGTGGACATGGATTTTGAAAATTCTAGAGAGAATTTTAAAAGCTTCAAGAGAATTTCAACAATTTTGAGAGGGATTTGAAAAGTTTCAATGGGAATGGGAAGAATTGGGACAAAAATTGGAAAATTTTTAGGGGACTTTGAAAAAATTTCAACTGGAATTTTAGCAAATTTTTACATGAAATTGTAAACATGTGGACATGGATTTTGAAAATTCTAGAGAGAATTTTAAAAGCTTCAAGAGAATTTCAACAATTTTGAGAGGGATTTGAAAAGTTTCAATGGGAATGGGAAGAATTGGGACAAAAATTGGAAAATTTTTAAGGGACTTTGAAAAAATTTCAACTGGAATTTTAGCAATTTTTTGACGTGAAATTGTAAACATGTGGCCGTGGATTTTGAAAATTCTAGAGAGAATTTTAAAAGCTTCAAGAGAATTTCAACAATTTTGAGAGGGATTTGAAAAGTTTCAATGGGAATGGGAAGAATTGGGACAAAAATTGGAAAATTTTTAAGGGACTTTGAAAACATTTCAACTGGAATTTTAGCCATTTTTTGACGTGAAATTGTAAACATGTGGACATGGATTTTGAAAGTTCTAGAGAATTTTAAAAGCTTCAAGAGAATTTCAACAATTTTGAGAGGGATTTGAAAAGTTTCAATGGGAATGGGAAGAATTGGGACAAAAATTGGAAAATTTTTAAGGGACTTTGAAAAAATTTCAACTGGAATTTTAGCAATTTTTTGACGTGAAATTGTAAACATGTGGCCATGGATTTTGAAAATTCTAGAGAGAATTTTAAAAGCTTCAAGAGAATTTCAACAATTTTGAGAGGGATTTGAAAAGTTTCAATGGGAATGGGAAGAATTGGGACAAAAATTGGAAAATTTTTAAGGGACTTTGAAAACATTTCAACTGGAATTTTAGCCATTTTTTGACGTGAAATTGTAAACATGTGGACATGGATTTTGAAAATTCTAGAGAGAATTTTAAAAGCTTCAAGAGAATTTCAACCATTTTGAGAGGGATTTGAAAAGTTTCAACGGGAATGGGAAGAATTGGGACAAAAATTGGAAAATTTTTAAGGGACTTTGAAAAAATTTCAACTGGAATTTTAGCCATTTTTTGACGTGAAATTGTAAACATGTGGACATGGATTTTGAAAATTCTAGAGAGAATTTTAAAAGCTTCAAGAGAATTTAACAATTTTGAGAGGGATTTGAAAAGTTTCAATGGGAATGGGAAGAATTGGGACAAAAATTGGAAAATTTTTAAGGGACTTTGAAAAAATTTCAACTGGAATTTTAGCAAATTTTTACATGAAATTGTAAACCTGTGGACATGGATTTTGAAAATTCTAGAGAGAATTTTAAAAGCTTCAAGAGAATTTCAACAATTTTGAGAGGGATTTGAAAAGTTTCAATGGGAATGGGAAGAATTGGGACAAAAATTGGAAAATTTTTAGGGGACTTTGAAAAAATTTCAACTGGAATTTTAGCCATTTTTTGACGTGAAATTGTAAACATGTGGACATGGATTTTGAAAGTTCTAGAGAATTTTAAAAGCTTCAAGAGAATTTCAACAATTTTGAGAGGGATTTGAAAAGTTTCAATGGGAATGGGAAGAATTGGGACAAAAATTGGAAAATTTTGAAGGGACTTTGAAAACATTTCAACTGGAATTTTAGCCATTTTTTGACGTGAAATTGTAAACATGTGGCCATGGATTTTGAAAATTCTAGAGAGAATTTTAAAAGCTTCAAGAGAATTTCAACAATTTTGAGAGGGATTTGAAAAGTTTCAATGGGAATGGGAAGAATTGGGAGAAAAATTGGAAAATTTTTAAGGGACTTTGAAAAAATTTCAACTGGAATTTTAGCCATTTTTTGACGTGAAATTGTAAACATGTGGACATGGATTTTGAAAATTCTAGAGAGAATTTTAAAAGCTTCAAGAGAATTTCAACAATTTGGAGAGGGATTTGAAAAGTTTCAATGGGAATGGGAAGAATTGGGACAAAAATTGGAAAATTTTTAAGGGACTTTGAAAAAATTTCAACTGGAATTTTACCAAATTTTTACATGAAATTGTAAACATGTGGACATGGATTTTGAAAATTCTGGAGAGAATTTTAAAAGCTTCAAGAGAATTTCAACAATTTTGAGAGGGATTTGAAAAGTTTCAATGGGAATGGGAAGAATTGGGACAAAAATTGGAAAATTTTGAAGGGACTTTGAAAAAATTTCAACTGGAATTTTAGCCATTTTTTGACGTGAAATTGTAAACATGTGGCCATGGATTTTGAAAATTCTAGAGAGAATTTTAAAAGCTTCAAGAGAATTTCAACAATTTTGAGAGGGATTTGAAAAGTTTCAACGGGAATGGGAAGAATTGGGACAAAAATTGGAAAATTTTTAAGGGACTTTGAAAAAATTTCAACTGGAATTTTAGCCATTTTTTGACGTGAAATTGTAAACATGTGGACATGGATTTTGAAAATTCTAGAGAGAATTTTAAAAGCTTCAAGAGAATTTCAACAATTTGGAGAGGGATTTGAAAAGTTTCAATGGGAATGGGAAGATTTGGGACAAAAATTGGAAAATTTTGAAGGGACTTTGAAAACATTTCAACTGGAATTTTAGCCATTTTTTGACGTGAAATTGTAAACATGTGGACATGGATTTTGAAAATTCTAGAGAGAATTTTAAAAGCTTCAAGAGAAATTCAACCATTTTGAGAGGGATTTGAAAAGTTTCAATGGGAATGGGAAGAATTGGGACAAAAATTGGAAAATTTTTAAGGGACTTTGAAAAAATTTCAACTGGAATTTTAGCCATTTTTTATGTGAAATTGTAAACATGTGGACATGGATTTTGAAAATTCTAGAGAGAATTTTAAAAGCTTCAACAGAATTTCTACAATTTTGAGAGGGATTTGAAAAGTTTCAATGGGAATGGGAAGAATTGGGACAAAAATTGGAAAATTTTTAAGGGACTTTGAAAACATTTCAACTGGAATTTTAGCCATTTTTTTACGTGAAATTGTAAACATGTGGACATGGATTTTGAAAATTCTAGAGAGAATTTTAAAAGCTTCAAGAGAATTTCAACAATTTTGAGAGGGATTTGAAAAGTTTCAATGGGAATGGGAAGAATTGGGACAAAAATTGGAAAATTTTTAGGGGATTTTGAAAAAATTTCAACTGGAATTTTAGCAAATTTTTACATGAAATTGTAAACATGTGGACATGGATTTTGAAAATTCTAGAGAGAATTTTAAAAGCTTCAAGAGAATTTCAACAATTTTGAGAGGGATTTGAAAAGTTTCAATGGGAATGGGAAGAATTGGGACAAAAATTGGAAAATTTTTAAGGGACTTTGAAAAAATTTCAACTGGAATTTTAGCCATTTTTTGACGTGAAATTGTAAACATGTGGACGTGGATTTTGAAAGTTCTAGAGAGAATTTTAAAAGCTTCAAGAGAATTTCAACAATTTTGAGAGGGATTTGAAAAGTTTCAATGGGAATGGGAAGAATTGGGACAAAAATTGGAAAATTTTTAAGGGACTTTGAAAAAATTTCAACTGGAATTTTAGCCATTTTTTGACGTGAAATTGTAAACATGTGGACATGGATTTTGAAAATTCTAGAGAGAATTTTAAAAGCTTCAAGAGAATTTCAACAATTTTGAGAGGGATTTGAAAAGTTTCAATGGGAATGGGAAGAATTGGGACAAAAATTGGAAAATTTTTAAGGGACTTTGAAAACATTTCAACTGGAATTTTAGCCATTTTTTGACGTGAAATTGTAAACATGTGGACATGGATTTTGAAAATTCTAGAGAGAATTTTAAAAGCTTCAAGAGAATTTCAACCATTTTGAGAGGGATTTGAAAAGTTTCAACGGGAATGGGAAGAATTGGGACAAAAATTGGAACATTTTTAAGGGACTTTGAAAAAATTTCAACTGGAATTTTAGCCATTTTTTGACGTGAAATTGTAAACATGTGGACATGGATTTTGAAAATTCTAGAGAGAATTTTAAAAGCTTCAAGAGAATTTAACAATTTTGAGAGGGATTTGAAAAGTTTCAATGGGAATGGGAAGAATTGGGACAAAAATTGGAAAATTTTTAAGGGACTTTGAAAAAATTTCAACTGGAATTTTAGCAAATTTTTACATGAAATTGTAAACCTGTGGACATGGATTTTGAAAATTCTAGAGAGAATTTTAAAAGCTTCAAGAGAATTTCAACAATTTTGAGAGGGATTTGAAAAGTTTCAATGGGAATGGGAAGAATTGGGACAAAAATTGGAAAATTTTTAAGGGACTTTGAAAAAATTTCAACTGGAATTTTAGCCATTTTTTGACGTGAAATTGTAAACATGTGGACATGGATTTTGAAAGTTCTAGAGAATTTTAAAAGCTTCAAGAGAATTTCAACCATTTTGAGAGGGATTTGAAAAGTTTCAATGGGAATGGGAAGAATTGGGACAAAAATTGGAAAATTTTTAAGGGACTTTGAAAAAATTTCAAGTGGAATTTTAGCCATTTTTTGACGTGAAATTGTAAACATGTGGACATGGATTTTGAAAGTTCTAGAGAATTTTAAAAGCTTCAAGAGAATTTCAACAATTTTGAGAGGGATTTGAAAAGTTTCAATGGGAATGGGAAGAATTGGGACAAAAATTGGAAAATTTTGAAGGGACTTTGAAAACATTTCAACTGGAATTTTAGCCATTTTTTGACGTGAAATTGTAAACATGTGGCCATGGATTTTGAAAATTCTAGAGAGAATTTTAAAAGCTTCAAGAGAATTTCAACAATTTTGAGAGGGATTTGAAAAGTTTCAATGGGAATGGGAAGAATTGGGAGAAAAATTGGAAAATTTTTAAGGGACTTTGAAAAAATTTCAACTGGAATTTTAGCCATTTTTTGACGTGAAATTGTAAACATGTGGACATGGATTTTGAAAATTCTAGAGAGAATTTTAAAAGCTTCAACAGAATTTCAACAATTTGGAGAGGGATTTGAAAAGTTTCAATGGGAATGGGAAGAATTGGGACAAAAATTGGAAAATTTTTAAGGGACTTTGAAAAAATTTCAACTGGAATTTTAGCAAATTTTTACATGAAATTGTAAACATGTGGACATGGATTTTGAAAATTCTAGAGAGAATTTTAAAAGCTTCAAGAGAATTTCAACAATTCTGAGAGGGATTTGAAAAGTTTCAATGGGAATGGGAAGAATTGGGACAAAAATTGGAAAATTTTTAAGGGACTTTGAAAAAATTTCAACTGGAATTTTAGCCATTTTTTGACGTGAAATTGTAAACACGTGGACATGGATTTTGAAAATTCTGGAGAGAATTTTAAAAGCTTCAAGAGAATTTCAACCATTTTGAGAGGGATTTGAAAAGTTTCAATGGGAATGGGAAGAATTGGGACAAAAATTGGAAAATTTTTAAGGGACTTTGAAAAAATTTCAAGTGGAATTTTAGCAATTTTTTGACGTGAAATTGTAAACATGTGGACATGGATTTTGAAAGTTCTAGAGAATTTTAAAAGCTTCAACAGAATTTCAACAATTTTGAGAGGGATTTGAAAAGTTTCAATGGGAATGGGAAGAATTGGGGCAAAAATTGGAAAATTTTTAAGGGACTTTGAAAAAATTTCAACTGGAATTTTAGCCATTTTTTGACGTGAAATTGTAAACATGTGGACATGGATTTTGAAAATTCTAGAGAGAATTTTAAAAGCTTCAAGAGAATTTCAACAATTTTGAGAGGGATTTGAAAAGTTTCAACGGGAATGGGAAGAATTGGGACAAAAATTGGAACATTTTTAAGGGACTTTGAAAAAATTTCAACTGGAATTTTAGCCATTTTTTGACGTGAAATTGTAAACATGTGGACATGGATTTTGAAAATTCTAGAGAGAATTTTAAAAGCTTCAACAGAATTTCAACAATTTTGAGAGGGATTTGAAAAGTTTCAATGGGAATGGGAAGAATTGGGACAAAAATTGGAAAATTTTTAAGGGACTTTGAAAAAATTTCAACTGGAATTTTAGCCATTTTTTGACGTGAAATTGTAAACATGTGGACATGGATTTTGAAAATTCTAGAGAGAATTTTAAAAGCTTCAAGAGAATTTCAACCATTTTGAGAGGGATTTGAAAAGTTTCAATGGGAATGGGAAGAATTGGGACAAAAATTGGAAAATTTTTAAGGGACTTTGAAAAAATTTCAACTGGAATTTTAGCCATTTTTTGACGTGAAATTGTAAACATGTGGACATGGATTTTGAAAATTCTAGAGAGAATTTTAAAAGCTTCAAGAGAATTTCAACCATTTTGAGAGGGATTTGAAAAGTTTCAATGGGAATGGGAAGAATTGGGACAAAAATTGGAAAATTTTTAAGGGACTTTGAAAAAATTTCAAGTGGAATTTTAGCCATTTTTTGACGTGAAATTGTAAACATGTGGACATGGATTTTGAAAGTTCTAGAGAATTTTAAAAGCTTCAACAGAATTTCAACAATTTTTAGAGGGATTTGAAAAGTTTCAATGGGAATGGGAAGAATTGGGACAAAAATTGGAACATTTTGAAGGGACTTTGAAAACATTTCAACTGGAATTTTAGCCATTTTTTGACGTGAAATTGTAAACATGTGGCCATGGATTTTGAAAATTCTAGAGAGAATTTTAAAAGCTTCAACAGAATTTCAACAATTTTGAGAGGGATTTGAAAAGTTTCAATGGGAATGGGAAGAATTGGGACAAAAATTGGAACATTTTTAAGGGACTTTGAAAAAATTTCAACTGGAATTTTAGCCATTTTTTGACGTGAAATTGTAAACATGTGGACATGGATTTTGAAAATTCTAGAGAGAATTTTAAAAGCTTCAAGAGAATTTCAACAATTTTGAGAGGGATTTGAAAAGTTTCAACGGGAATGGGAAGAATTGGGACAAAAATTGGAACATTTTTAAGGGACTTTGAAAAAATTTCCACTGGAATTTTAGCCATTTTTTGACGTGAAATTGTAAACATGTGGACATGGATTTTGAAAATTCTAGAGAGAATTTTAAAAGCTTCAAGAGAATTTCAACCATTTTGAGAGGGATTTGAAAAGTTTCAATGGGAATGGGAAGAATTGGGACAAAAATTGGAAAATTTTTAAGGGACTTTGAAAAAATTTCAAGTGGAATTTTAGCCATTTTTTGACGTGAAATTGTAAACATGTGGACATGGATTTTGAAAGTTCTAGAGAATTTTAAAAGCTTCAAGAGAATTTCAACAATTTTGAGAGGGATTTGAAAAGTTTCAATGGGAATGGGAAGAATTGGGACAAAAATTGGAAAATTTTGAAGGACTTTGAAAAAATTTCCACTGGAATTTTAGCCATTTTTTGACGTGAAATTGTAAACATGTGGACATGGATTTTGAAAATTCTAGAGAGAATTTTAAAAGCTTCAAGAGAATTTCAACAATTTGGAGAGGGATTTGAAAAGTTTCAATGGGAATGGGAAGAATTTGGACAAAAATTGGAAAATTTTTAAGGGACTTTGAAAACATTTCAACTGGAATTTTAGCCATTTTTTGACGTGAAATTGTAAACATGTGGACATGGATTTTGAAAATTCTAGAGAGAATTTTAAAAGCTTCAAGAGAATTTCAACCATTTTGAGAGGGATTTGAAAAGTTTCAATGGGAATGGGAAGAATTGGGACAAAAATTGGAAAATTTTTAAGGGACTTTGAAAAAATTTCAACTGGAATTTTAGCCATTTTTTGACGTGAAATTGTAAACATGTGGACATGGATTTTGAAAATTCTAGAGAGAATTTTAAAAGCTTCAAGAGAATTTCAACAATTTTGAGAGGGTTTTGAAAAGTTTCAATGGGAATGGGAAGAATTGGGACAAAAATTGGAAAATTTTTAAGGGACTTTGAAAACATTTCAACTGGAATTTTAGCCATTTTTTGACGTGAAATTGTAAACATGTGGACATGGATTTTGAAAATTCTAGAGAGAATTTTAAAAGCTTCAAGAGAATTTCAACAATTTTGAGAGGGATTTGAAAAGTTTCAATGGGAATGGGAAGAATTGGGACAAAAATTGGAAAATTTTGAAGGGACTTTGAAAAAATTTCAACTGGAATTTTAGCAAATTTTATATGAAATTGTAAACATGTGGACATGGATTTTGAAAATTCTAGAGAGAATTTTAAAAGCTTCAAGAGAATTTCAACAATTTTGAGAGGGATTTGAAAAGTTTCAATGGGAATGGGAAGAATTGGGACAAAAATTGGAAAATTTTTAAGGGACTTTGAAAAAATTTCAACTGGAATTTTAGCCATTTTTTGACGTGAAATTGTAAACATGTGGACATGGATTTTGAAAGTTCTAGAGAATTTTAAAAGCTTCAAGAGAATTTCAACAATTTTGAGAGGGATTTGAAAAGTTTCAATGGGAATGGGAAGAATTGGGACAAAAATTGGAAAATTTTTAAGGGACTTTGAAAAATTTCAACTTGAATTTTAGCCATTTTTTGACGTGAAATTGTAAACATGTGGCCATGGATTTTGAAAATTCTAGAGAGAATTTTAAAAGCTTCAAGAGAATTTCAACAATTTTGAGAGGGATTTGAAAAGTTTCAATGGGAATGGGAAGAATTGGGACAAAAATTGGAAAATTTTTAAGGGACTTTGAAAAAATTTCAAGTGGAATTTTAGCCATTTTTTGACGTGAAATTGTAAACATGTGGACATGGATTTTGAAAATTCTAGAGAGAATTTTAAAAGCTTCAAGAGAATTTCAACAATTTTGAGAGGGATTTGAAAAGTTTCAATGGGAATGGGAAGAATTGGGACAAAAATTGGAAAATTTTTAAGGGACTTTGAAAAAATTTCAACTGGAATTTTAGCCATTTTTTGATGTGAAATTGTAAACATGTGGACATGGATTTTGAAAATTCTAGAGAGAATTTTAAAAGCTTCAAGAGAATTTCAACAATTTTGAGAGGGATTTGAAAAGTTTCAATGGGAATGGGAAGAATTGGGACAAAAATTGGAAATTTTTAAGGGACTTTGAAAAAATTTCAACTGGAATTTTAGCCATTTTTTGACGTGAAATTGTAAACATGTGGACATGGATTTTGAAAATTCTAGAGAGAATTTTAAAAGCTTCAAGAGAATTTCAACAATTTTGAGAGGGATTTGAAAAGTTTCAATGGGAATGGGAAGAATTGGGACAAAAATTGGAAAATTTTTAAGGGACTTTGAAAAAATTTCAACTGGAATTTTAGCAATTTTTTGACGTGAAATTGTAAACATGTGGACATGGATTTTGAAAATTCTAGAGAGAATTTTAAAAGCTTCAAGAGAATTTCAACAATTTTGAGAGGGATTTGAAAAGTTTCAATGGGAATGGGAAGAATTGGGACAAAAATTGGAAAATTTTTAAGGGACTTTGAAAAAATTTCAACTGGAATTTTAGCCATTTTTTGACGTGAAATTGTAAACATGTGGCCATGGATTTTGAAAATTCTAGAGAGAATTTTAAAAGCTTCAAGAGAATTTCAACAATTTTGAGAGGGATTTGAAAAGTTTCAATGGGAATGGGAAGAATTGGGACAAAAATTGGAAAATTTTTAAGGGACTTTGAAAAAATTTCAACTGGAATTTTAGCCATTTTTTGACGTGAAATTGTAAACATGTGGACATGGATTTTGAAAATTCTAGAGAGAATTTTAAAAGCTTCAAGAGAATTTCAACAATTTTGAGAGGGATTTGAAAAGTTTCAATGGGAATGGGAAGAATTGGGACAAAAATTGGAAAATTTTTAAGGGACTTTGAAAAAATTTCAACTGGAATTTTAGCAATTTTTTGATGTGAAATTGTAAACATGTGGACATGGATTTTGAAAATTCTAGAGACAATTTTAAAAGCTTCAAGAGAATTTCAACAATTTTGAGAGGGATTTGAAAAGTTTCAATGGGAATGGGAAGAATTGGGACAAAAATTGGAAAATTTTTCAGGGACTTTGAAAAAATTTCAACTGGAATTTTAGCCATTTTTTGACGTGAAATTGTAAACATGTGGACATGGATTTTGAAAATTCTAGAGAGAATTTTAAAAGCTTCAAGAGAATTTCAACAATTTTGAGAGGGATTTGAAAAGTTTCAATGGGAATGGGAAGAATTGGGACAAAAATTGGAAAATTTTTAAGGGACTTTGAAAAAATTTCAACTGGAATTTTAGCCATTTTTTGACGTGAAATTGTAAACATGTGGCCATGGATTTTGAAAATTGTAGAGAGAATTTTAAAAGCTTCAAGAGAATTTCAACAATTTTGAGAGGGATTTGAAAAGTTTCAATGGGAATGGGAAGAATTGGGACAAAAATTGGAAAATTTTTAAGGGACTTTGAAAAAATTTCAACTGGAATTTTAGCCATTTTTTGACGTGAAATTGTAAACATGTGGACATGGATTTTGAAAATTCTAGAGAGAATTTTAAAAGCTTCAACAGAATTTCAACAATTTTGAGAGGGATTTGAAAAGTTTCAATGGGAATGGGAAGAATTGGGACAAAAATTGGAAAATTTTTAAGGGACTTTGAAAAAATTTCAACTGGAATTTTAGCAATTTTTTGACGTGAAATTGTAAACATGTGGACATGGATTTTGAAAATTCTAGAGAGAATTTTAAAAGCTTCAAGAGATTTTCTACAATTTTGAGAGGAATTTGAAAAGTTTCAATGGGAATGGGAAGAATTGGGACAAAAATTGGAAAACTTTTAAGGGACTTTGAAAAAATTTCAACTGGAATTTTAGCAATTTTTTTATGTGAAATTGTAAACATGTGGACAGGGATTTTGAAAATTCTAGAGAGAATTTTAAAAGCTTCAAGAGAATTTCTACAATTCTGAGGGGGATTTGAAAAGTTTCAATGGGAATGGGAAGAATTGGGACAAAAATTGGAAAATTTTTAAGGGACTTTGAAAAAATTTCAACTGGAATTTTAACCATTTTTTTATGTGAAATTGTAAACATGTGGACATGGATTTTGAAAATTGTAGAGAGAATTTTAAAAGCTTCAACAGAATTTCAACAATTTTGAGAGGGATTTGAAAAGTTTCAATGGGAATGGGAAGAATTGGGACAAAAATTGGAAAATTTTTAAGGGACTTTGAAAAAATTTCAACTGGAATTTTAGCCATTTTTTGACGTGAAATTGTAAACATGTGGACATGGATTTTGAAAATTCTAGAGAGAATTTTAAAAGCTTCAAGAGAATTTCAACAATTTTGAGAGGGATTTGAAAAGTTTCAATGGGAATGGGAAGAATTGGGACAAAAATTGGAAAATTTTTAAGGGACTTTGAAAAAATTTCAACTGGAATTTTAGCCATTTTTTGACGTGAAATTGTAAACATGTGGACATGGATTTTGAAAATTCTAGAGAGAATTTTAAAAGCTTCAAGAGAATTTCAACAATTTTGAGAGGGATTTGAAAAGTTTCAATGGGAATGGGAAGAATTGGGACAAAAATTGGAAAATTTTTAAGGGACTTTGAAAAAATTTCAACTGGAATTTTAGCCATTTTTTGACGTGAAATTGTAAACATGTGGACATGGATTTGAAAATTCTAGAGAGAATTTTAAAAGCTTCAAGAGAATTTCAACAATTTTGAGAGGGATTTGAAAAGTTTCAATGGGAATGGGAAGAATTGGGACAAAAATTGGAAAATTTTTAAGGGACTTT